>NW_028190286.1:125000-184592 GCF_048542155.1 Nylanderia fulva
CCGGGAAAAAATTTTTTATATATAATTATATTAAAATAATTGTATAATTTTATACATATATAATCGCAAAATTATATGCATAATTATACAATTATTTTATATAATTATATATAAAAAATTTTTCCTCGGCTGTACGTGTCGTAAAGAGATATACAATTCACCGTTTGCATTGAATGTCTCTATTTTCGGGAAAGAAAAAAAAGCTCGCTCTCTCTCTCTCTCTCTCTCTCTCTCTCTCTCTGTCTCTCTCTTTTTGTTTTATAGATTGCATACAATTTATCTTACATTTACAGTAAAAGTAATTTTTATAACAATTTACAGGTATATGCGAACAAATAAAATTCGTTAGAATCACAATGTCTATCAAATATATATTTCAGTAAAATCATTACTTGAATTACTTCGATGTATGAAAAATAAGATTTAGTTTTTATAAATTATAAATGCATATACTTATTATCTATAAAAATCATGTGAATATTATTGTATTATACAAATATAATTAAAATAAAATTGTATGTCATTATATATTTCATGTGTTTGATAATATAAATAACACAAAATTTTTTCTGTTTTATATATAGTTTTTTATAGAAAAAAATTGATGTATTATTTATATTATCAAACATAAAATATATAATGGCATACATTGGCTACACTAATTCAGAGGTTATCTTTTTCCTTCCAATGTCGAACAAAAAAGACAACCTCTGAACTAATGTGGCCAGTGTAGCCAAAACGAACAGACCTTATAAAAAACAGAAAGAGAGAGAGCGAAAGAAAGAGAGAGAGAGAGAGAAACACGTTGCAGCTCCATCTATCACGATATCACGCAACTAATCTACTGCTCTGTTTTATTCCGCAGCCTCGATTTGCACACACACATATGCGTGAAATGTTTTTTTATATATAACTTTTTTATTAGACTTGCAATCTCACTTTTAATTGCTTACTAATATTTCTTCATATAATCCTTACCGCGCATACTATATTTCATGCACAGACAAACTGCAAAACTTTTTTTATTAAATAAGTATTATTACGAACTGACACAAAGCAGCCGATAACAAAACTGTAATTTTTGATTTTTATATGATTTATATATGCAAACATAGCTAGCGCGGTCCGTTTTTATAAGTACTTTAATCGTGGAAAAGGATTTATTGATCAGTATAGTCAATAAAAAGTTATATGAAAAAAATAAATATTCTCGCATTCGGTCGGTAAAAACATCATTTAGGATCCCCTTAAGCCGCGCAATATTTTAAAATAAAATTTTATCTGACATCTTTTCAACAATAAGCATTCTTTCTAATTTACAACGATGTATTATTTTTTATCGACACGAGTCAGAATGCTCGCCTGTACAAATATTTACGTGTTCTTTTTTTTTATTACCCTACGGTATCGTCAGCCCCTACCTGCCATCGATCTTCGGTTGACCGCATGACACTTTTCTTGGTCAAACTGTTTTTACCCCACCTCGTCCAATATCGACCATTTGATTCGACGAGCTATCCTTGCCATACGTATACCCGAACCCCCATATACCCCGTACTCTACGCAACTTAAATGCCTCATCTAATCCTTAGACTAGTAAGATCTCGTTTAGTTCAACATACTAGGACCCTGCTCGGAAACGCGAAGATCCCGGATTCAAATCCAGAGGAAATCAGAAAAAATAAAAAAATTCTCATCCCCACCTTTTGGGGCCAGTCGCCATTTTTTTTCCCCCAACACCCGCACTCGGAAAAACCAGACGCTGGTGGTGGGGGAAAAATAAGCCACGGCGCCAGAGGGGCCGGTGGTGGGGGTTTGTTTTGACGGGCCATACCTGCCACTATACTATTATTATGTATATAATTTTTATTTGTCGAATTTCTGTTAAGTACAAGTTCAGTTATTTACATAATAGAAATACGGCGAATTAAAATTATGTGCATAATAGAAATTCGGAAATTACAGTTATGTATATAATTGAAATTCAACTAATTAAAATTTGTACACTCGCGGAGCAAAAACTTGTTTGGTGCGCGCGAAGCGCGCGCTTGTGTTATCTAGTAATAAAAATAAATAATGATAATACCAAATAAAATCACAAAATTAATATACAAAATAAAAACTAAATAAACAATGCGCAAATAAGAGCGGTAAAGTCCATATTCCTGTCAATTGTGGGACAAAGAATTATGATATATAAATATTAGAGTAGATTGTATAAAACGGACGGCAATAAAATATATTAACAAATCGCAAATATTAACGGTTGTTATGTCGCAATTATAAAACATTTTAATTATGAAATAAAAAATTATAAATCACTAATATTATAAAAAACGCACGAAAGCAATTGTAAATAAGAGGTCAAATAATTGGTCACTAGACAATAAGTTTACGTGATCAATTATTAACAAAAAATTCGTCGTTTATAAGCAAAAAATATGTAGCCGAATTGCTTATCTAGTCAACTATTTTTTGATAAAAAATTATATGTTTCCAAGATTTGGTAACTGAATGGATGGATACAATTATGCTGTGGGAATTTTTAGATATTAATGATCTTAATAAGTTAGGAAACGAAGCAATTAAAAAAGATAAAATTACTAGAAATTATGTACATAATAGAAATTTGTGAATTCAAGTTATTTACATAATGGAAATTCAAGATATAAAATTACTTACAAAATGTCAAATGAATAAAAAGGTTCGCGTATTGTATAAGAAGTTATGTGTATGATTAGAAGTCAGAAGTGATATCTCAATACGTTGGAATATTTATATTTATCTAATTTTATAAGAACTTTAATTTTTTAATGTTTATAAGTACAAGGTTTTTTAATGTTTACAAGTACAAAATAAATAAATAACATCCTAAGATTTTATTGCTCGTCTTAGTTGGCCTAAATATAATTTTATTTTTAAATAATTATTTAACATTAAATTAAGTAAAAATCATAAAATGAAATAAAAACATATTTACTGTACAACCATATATTATATTTTTCAAATATTTATATATTTTTTATAAATCACAATATTTTAAAATATTAAAAAAGTAAAACTCTTCTCTCGATCCTACTGGCAAATATTATATATTAAATCACAACGTTTCGAGCCTTCTTTGAGTCCTTATCAAGTGATTTGTGAAAATAAAAATAAAATTATAATTTTAAGATGTCAAGAACGAATATAGTGTCGGTTTGACAACACGTCAAGAGAAGAAATACAGTACAAAGATTAATACAATAAAAAAAATTACTTCACTTAACAATATTACAAAATAATAAAAAGAAGCGAAACATACTTGTGAAAATAAAAATAAAATTATTATTTTAAGATGTCAAGAACAAACATAGTGTCGGTTTGCCAACACGTTAAGACTCTTAGACGAGTTATGAGAGACTGTCTCTTATAACTTGTCTAAGAGTCTTGACGTGTTGGCAAACCAATACTATGTTTGTTCTTGACATCTTAAAATAATAATTTTATTTTTATTTTCACAAGTATGTTTCGCTTCTTTTTATTATTTTGTAATATTGTTAAGTGAAGTAATTTTTTTTATTGTATTAATCTCTGTACTGTATTTCTTCTCTATGTATATCTAGATCACTTGATAAGGACTCACCCAGAAAACATTTTGATATTCAATGAATATACATTGCATATATATCAGTGGATATCACATATTCTATAGACATACAATGATACACAAATGACATACACTGGATGTCATAGGTATGTACAAATGCAACGCGCTGTATGTACACTGTATGTCCATGTAATATACATGTGTATATTTGCTGCATATTCTATGTATATGTACATACAGAGAAGTACATATATATAGCAGATACCTTCCTTCATATACAATAAATATTTATTGGACATCTCATGTATGTGTATTCCATATACGTCTGTGAATATGACTTATTCTATGTATATACAGTGATGTATAAACAATGTACATTGGATATCCTATTTGTATATAAATTTAATGTTCTGTTTATACATTGTATATCCATACAATATATATGCATATAGATAGGTACATTCCATGTACATTCGTGGAAAGTATATGACAGATAATTTACATATACACTAAATATTTTTTTCATATCCAATGTATATAAATTGCATCTATATACATCTATAGATGATATTCTATGTATATAAATGATATTCTATGTATATACAGTGATTTACAAATGAGGCACATTGTATGGATATATATACGTGCATTATATATGTACATATTAAAGACATCCAATGTACATCGTTTGTAGATCACTATACATACATAGAATATGCCATACACGAATATACACCGTACATAAATTTAATTACTAAAATATCTTGTATTGTATTTACAGATGTAGGTACTTGCAATAAAAACAATATACGTATTTACGAATATATATATATATATATTTATATATTTTTAATATATATTACATCTATATAACATATTATATTAAAGTATATTATAATTATGTGAATTTAGTCCATTAAAACAAAGTTATAACTTCCTCTATGTACCTTGTACCTATAAAATTTATGGCTAATTATAATTTTACTATTTCTTTATTAAGATTTTAATATGATCTTTAATATAAAAAAATGTATGTGTATAGTGGACGTAAAGAAATAATGTTACGCACCGTTAAACATCTAACACATTTTATTTAGTCTTGAAGTCATCGATACTCAAGTCGATACTCAACATTGAATGTAAAGTAAAATATAATTATATATTTATTATATATATAATTATATTTTACCTCACATTCAATGTTGAGTACCAATTTGAGTATCGATGACTTTAAGACTAAATAAAATGTGTTAGATGTTTAATGTTGCATAACATTATTTCTTTACTTCCACTATACACATACATTTTTCTATCACATCTTTTTCTTGCAATTTAATCAAATTTTATATTTCAGAGTATCTGTTATGTATACAGTGGAAGCAGAGGAATAAACAGACTTTACATAACATTAAACATCTAACACATCATTGTGTTCGGGAAAGTCGACATTTCACATTGGCACTCAATATTGAAGATAAGGTAAGATATAATTTCCAATTATCTGTTATGCATATAGTGGAAGTAAAGAAATAATATTACACCACGTTTAACATCTAACACATTTCATTTTGTCTGGAAGTCATCGATACTCAAATTGATACTCAACATTGAATGTAAAGTAAAATATAATTATATGTTTGTTATATATATAATTATATTTTATCTTACATTCAATGCTGAATACCAACTTGAGTATCGATGACTTAAAGACTAAATAAAATGTGTTAGATGTTTAACGGTGCGTAACATTATTTCTTTACGTCCACTATACACATACATTGTTTATACTATATCAAGATGACAAATTTTCTAATATTAAAATAATAAAAGCTTAATTGTATATTTTATAACTTTTTCTATTGTTGAGCGACTTTAGTGAATTTAGTTTTTCTACAATTTAATTTTTCTACAATATAAATTATTTATTTATTATAACTTATTTCTAATGATTAAGGCTTTTTATGAAAAATGTTATTCTTTTAAAATTATATTTAATTTACAAACAACATTCATTTTTATTTTTTAGATGACTGAGTTGCAACAATTAGGAGGGAACAATGGATATGAATTTATTAGAAGATATCTATGATGATAGTTTATCTATGATATTAACAAATGAGATTGCGGATAAATATAGTTTTTTTGGACGAAAGAAGAAAAAAGCGTTTTGTAACCTTAATATTTGCAAAGTTTTAATAAGTGAGTATTACATTCTAGAAAAGTTTATCTAAAAATTTCAAACAAAAATATAAAAAAAAATGTAAATGTTTCCTATTTTTTTAAATTGCATAAATTAAATAATTTTGTTTCATTTTATGTTAAATAGGTGCCTCTAAAATAGGAGGATATTGTCAAACAACTAAAGAAGCAGAAAAACATATTTAAGGATGGTTGAGAAGAGCTGCTGGCACCTGCACCTAAATTTATTAATAATATAAATAAAATTATCTATCATAATTTTTATTAAAATAATTATTTTAAATATTAATAAATCATTAAAAATTATTTAAATTTTTAAAAATTTTTTTATAAAAATTTATTTATATTCAAATTTTATAATTAATTTATAGAAAAAAAATTATTTCCCTACCTTATTCACTAATTTATCATATTTATCTAATTCATTTATTTTTTAATCAATATATAATTTAAATTAATATTAAATTTAATAAACATTTAATTTATATATTGACTAAAAAATAAATATGACATTTCCTACCACATTCACTAATTTATCATAATTTATCTAATTCATTTATTTTTTTATTTATTTATAAAATACATTTTATAAATAAGTAAAATATTATACAGACAATTTATTACATAAATTTTTTTATAAATATAATAAATTATTTATTATATATATTTTTATTTAATTATTTATATAATAATTATATTTTAATATAAATTACGCACACGGATAAGAAATATTTTACATTTGCTCATCCCATATAAAAATATAAAAGTAATGGAAATTAAATTTTACATTAATTTATACTAGTATTATGAGGTAGTTAATACATGAAAATCATATAAGATGAATTCTGTACATCGATTAGCATAATATGATTACAAGTCAATAAATGATTTTGCTAATATATTATTTTGAATAAAAATTAAAAAAATATAAAAACAAAAAGAATGAAATTAATAAATTTTCTTCATTCTTTGTTTTCTTCTTCTATTAAATATTTTTTCTATTATATTTTATCTATGAATAAAAGATGTATCGTGTGTAATATAGATAATTTATATAAATATATAATTATACGTTTTGAAATTTATATATATATATATATATATATATATATATTAATTTCAATATATACATATATATAAATTATTATTTATCTATTACATACGATACGCCTTTTATTCAAATAATAGAAAAAATAATAGAAAAAAACAAAGAATGAATAAAATTTATTCATTTTATTTTTATTTGTTTTTATAAAATTTTTATTCAAAATAATATATTAGCAAAATCATTTATTGCGACTTGTAATCATAATATTACGCTAATCGATGTACAGCATTTATCTTATAAGATTTCCATATGTGTTACTACCTCACAATACTATTATAAATAAATGTGAAATTTAATTTGCATTGCTTTTATATTTTTATATATAATGAGCAGATGTAAAATATTTCTCATTCGTGTGCGTAATATATTGGTTTTTGTATTTATACTGATTTTACACATATCAAATGCAAGAGAGACAAAGATAGAATGATACTCCTTGTCAAGCTGTCAGTATGTTACCACAAAAATTTCCCCATGAGTATAGATCTAGTGAGATTTGTTCATCCCAAATATTACATAAAAAGAAGTTACGTAGCTTCGTGAAATATTTTTTAATATATTCTTTATATAATAAAGCAGGGAGACAAAGAGTCAAATTTTGCATTATTGCTCTTAAAAATTGATAATAAATTAAATACGATCTCGTGGCTAACCCAACCTTACCCGCTGCTAGCTGCGCATCTTCCCAAGTTATATTATGAATTTTATATTTATCTTTTTTTCAAAAAATCGATCTTTGTCTCCCTGCGGACAATCCTACTGATTAAGAATATCGTTAATTTAATAAGATTCATTAAGTATTTTGGCTAATATATGGGATGAACGAATCCGTAATTCCCGGCCGGCCGATAGGCGTCCACCATGTCGCCTGTCGACCCTTAATAAGATTTATTCAATATTTTGGCTAATATCTGGAAAATAAAAATCTGTAATTCCCGGCCGGCCGATAGGTGTCTCCACCATGTCGCCTGTCGACCCTTAAAATACCCATAACCTGATAACAAAAATGATGAAATATATCGCATCTAGATATTTGTAATTTATAAGTTTGTTTACATTTTGTTTAGGTTAGAGGGAAACTCCGAATTTCAATCATTTTTAATTCAACAAAGATCGTCAAAAATGATTCCTGTAATTATATTAGATCAGATAATAATTGGCAAAGTTGATACACCATTTATACTTGAGCTTTGATTCTATATTTATTTTTCTACTGCATACACTTCTAAATATATTTTTAAATTTTATTTTCAAGCTTATAGAACAATCTTTAGAAAAAACATTTGCATATACTTAGTGCATTTTTTCTTCTGTGAAAACGTTTTGTTGTAATCATTTTTAATTCAACAAAGATTGTCAGAAATTATTTCTGTAATTTTAAGTTATATTTTATAGTGTTTGATTGAGATGCAAATTAGCTTCAATTTTATTGGAATTATTATTCGTTTATCCTATCTATCATCACACAATTTGTTTATTCTTATCTTATATATCAGAAGTAACTTTTAATATATTTTCAGACATGTGACACTTTGAGGATTCTTCATTTGCCTTCGCATCTTTCCGATGATCGACGCGATGTCTTGTTACAAAAATATGGTGCAATAAAAACCAAAACGATTCGAC
This sequence comes from Nylanderia fulva, assembly GCF_048542155.1. Lineage (NCBI taxonomy): Eukaryota > Metazoa > Arthropoda > Insecta > Hymenoptera > Formicidae > Nylanderia > Nylanderia fulva. The sequence goes on from NW_028190286.1 coordinate 133,523, forward strand.
TATCTGAGAAATATACTGTCACTTATGCAAGGTTTTCGTCACAACAATTGGCAGCAGAAGCACTGATACGCCTCCATCAATTGAATGTTCGAAGACAATATCTGTCGGTTCAGTATGCCAAAAAGTCCGTGTTCACTGAATATCCGGAGCAAGATATTAACGAGTCACCAGCGAACAATGAAGCAAAAAGAGCGGAGACTGCTAATAAATCTCACGTTCAAACATTCCTACGCAAGTTAAATAATTGGACTATAAATCACGAGTTTAGTCAGCCTCCTCCGCCTAATATAAAATACAAATATATGCCACCGAAAAATACATTAATAAGAATAGCTATACAGCTGTTAAAAGTACCAGCTTTTTATACACAGGTCAAATATGTATTTATAATTATTTTATTTTATGTTACAGTAAAATTTTAATTGATAACGCAATGACAACTCTTGTATATATTTATAGGTATTACATTTAATGAATAAGATGAATCTACCACCTCCCTTTGAAGAATTGGAGGTAGAATTTCCTACTATACTTAAGGAAGCATATGATGTGGAGAAGTATAAAGATATATTTGGTAATGAAAATATAAATGTACACAAGATGTCCCGCAACATGATGTCTATACTGAAACTGTATTCTTGGTGTCATTCTAAGTCAAAAAGTCTTATTGCACATATGCCCTAAATCGATTGTTTTAAAGTTATATCGAAAAAAATGCAAAAGTAATTATATACTTACTTATTTATAATTTTGAATTATTATTTACTTATTAATTATTTTAATTATTGTTTATTAATTTTTTTATTATAACTCAAGTAGTTTTTTGTAATGCCAGTCACGAAAGTTCGATTTTCGATTGCTGTTTTGATCAATTTATTAATGTATTGATCAAAGTAGTTAATTATTGTTTAATATTATTGTTCAATAAATAAAATTATCTTTATTAAATAATACTGCTCTTATTTTATGCAATTTTGTTTTTTCACTATAACTTTAAAACAATCGACTTTAGGGTATGATATTTTGACTTCAAATGGCACCAAGAATACACAGTTTCAGTATGGACATCACGTTGCAGAACACCCTATATATGTAATAGGAATATAAAAATATATATAATAGAAATAAAAAATTCATAATAATAAATGCATTAAGCTTTCATAGAGAAATCAATTTTAAATAAACTTTTTTCTATGTAGATATATTACATGAACATACGAATGAAGACAAAGAAGAAGAAGAGGAGTCTGAATTAGAATCAGATGGAGAAGACGTCAGGCCTCCAGAAATTATTCCTGTTAAAAGAAAGCGCCCACAATCTACAAAACGTTTAAAAATTCCAAAATTTGTCAACCCTGCCAAAATCACAGCTTCTTCATCTACACAAAAAGTCATCAAACCGGAAGATATGTTTGAGTCTGTTCAGCGTGAAGAGATTAAAAATCTTAAGATTGAATTAAAAACTTTGGATAAATCGTTGGACGAAGCATCTGTGAATAAGCAAGATAACACTATAGCAATAGATGGTGGATTCGGTTTAATGTCTCCAATTAATAAAACTACCAAAAACGCAAAGGATAATCAGGAAAATGCAGAAACGCAAAAGAATAAGTTTATAACTTCTGAAGAATTGGCAGCTAATAGAATTTCCATTAATGATCAGAGATTACTGCCAGTGTTCAAGAATTATCATCCAGGCAAACCTTCCAATCGTCTCTATATAAAGAACCTAGCGAAACAAGTAGAAACAAAGGATCTGCATTATATTTATGAAAGATATGTTATTGCAGGATTGAAAGATGTTGAAAATGAGTAAGTGTTTTGTTTGTACCACACTATATTTCTACTGTCATATCTTATAAATATCTCGTAATGCATTATTATTATCTGTATTACAGATATGATGTACGACTCATGCAAGAGGGTAGAATGAAGGGTCAAGCTTTTATCACCTTACAAAATAATTTACAGGCCAAAATGGCCCTCGAAGAAACTAATGGATATATATTAAAAGATAAACCTATGGTTGTGCAATTTGCCAAAGCTAAAAGTTAACATAGATAATCTCTGCTCTAATATCATCTTAATTTATTTCATAACATTAAGTCATCGACATTGTTATAATTAAAAAAGAAAGAGATTATTACTGAAAAATTTGGACAGAAACTAAAAATTTCTTATCTAGTATATCCCTTTTTAAATATTTAGACATGTCATTGACCTTGTTGTTGCTTTTTCGCGATACTGATCATCTGTCTCGATTTGCGATCGTTCATTATATTCATATCATCGAGCGCAGCTGTTATCACGAGAATTAACAATTTGATAATTTTCCATAAATAAAATTACAATTATTAAAAATGTAAATTATTATAGTAAATCGGATAATTTAGCTGAATTAGATAATTACAGCGCGAAGCACGCGCTTGTATTGTCTAGTCTCGACTAAAAAGAATTTATTTAAAGAACAAATATAGAAAAATAAAAATAAAGATATAAATGTATATAATTCAAACTTGCAACAGAGTTGTATATCGATATAATTTTATTCAACAATTAACAATTAAAGAGATACCTTATTTGTTTCATTTTAACGAGCAATAAGAGTATCATACTACTAAGAATGAACTTTGACAAAGGTAGCAACAGATCTCTTGTTACTCTTCAAAATTTTCAATTGCAATTTAACTAAGCAAATAGAGCGTCCAGCGCTTTTGTGACTTCTGCGAATATTTCATCTATTGCTCCCTCCGCATTGATCTAAAATAGAGTAATTAATTTTTGTAAGTTGATGAAATACCTAATATACAATAGAAATAAAGGATATTTAATTATCAAGACTCACTCTAACAACTTTGTCTTTGTAATGCTCGACAATCTCGTTGTTCTTTTCGTTAAATATCTCTATTCTCTTTTTGATGGTTTCTTCGTTATCATCCGCTCTTTGCGATACGGCAGCACGTCCGAGAAGTCTTTTCTTCAAAGTCTCGTTCGCTACATCGAAGAAAAGAATTAAGTTGACGGGGCAAACCTGCGCAACAACATCAGTGTTTCAGGAAAAATAAAGGACAACGAAAACTGAAGAGAGAGAAAGAAGGAAAGTCTTACCTTTTGCTCAAAAAGAATGCCCTGCTCCTTCTCACGGGGATATCCGTCGATGAGGAATCCAGTCTTTGTGGTTCCTTCTTCGCGAGCTTTATCCATCTTTTCCTTTATAAGCTCCAGCACGATGTCCTAGCGAAACCACATGAGCTTCACACTGAGAAAAACCGGGTTCGTTCGCGTAAGACGCGCGAGATGTTATTTTTTTTATTCATTTAACTTTAATGCACACAAGTAATTTTAATTTACTTTAATTAATTTATTAGTAATTATATAATTTAATGGGTTCAAGCCCATTTAAAATATAAAATGCAAAGTAATTGAAATCTTTCCAATTCAAAATGTAAAGACAACAATTTATAATAGGAATTGAGAAATAGGCATTTTTAAATAGATTTTTGAAAGTAAAATCTTTTAATATTTACATTTTTATATTTATATTTATTTATTCTTTCAAAATGGCATTTTAATTGCAATGTAATACCCAGATAGCAAATGTACATCGTTTTAACGTCGAATAACATTAGATGTCGAAATGACGTCTTTTTGACGTTTAATGACGTCAGTTTATTGCTACTTAGATATAGAAATCATAATGAAAATGTAAAATAGTTTTAAAAAAAAATTAATTTTAAATAAAAAATACAAAATAGACATTTCACATTTTAAATGCATCTATTTTACAAATAATGCACATCTCTGATAATTATATAGTGATTCGAAATAAAATGCGCGCGTGATATTATTAACATACCGTTGGCACGAATAATCCTTTGGACATTAAATCCTGTAGTGATGCTCCTCTATCGCTGCCACTGGCCACTTCCGCTCGTAACAAATCACCGCTGCTCAAGTGAAGAAATCCGTATTTTTCGATCATACGATCGCATTGTGTTCCTTTGCCGCATCCTGGCCCGCCAATAACCCAGATAGTTTTCATTTTTTCCGCGTATAATTTTTTTTGTTCTCAATATGGCGTCCGCTAAACATTGAAAATGACCATTTTAAACGTTTGCACAAAATTTCGAGAAAATTTTTACTTAGAAAAACTTTTGAATATGTGTACAAAATTAATATATAATATAAATATATAATATAAATTAATATTATAATATATAATATAAATTAATATATAATATATAAATATATAATATAAATTAATATATATATATATATATATATATATATATATATATATATAAATTAACAAAATATAAATAAATATAAATTAACATATAATATGTAAATATATCTTTTTTCCTCTATGTCTTTTACAAAAAAAAATTTCGCATAAAAACTTTTTTTAATGAAAATTAAGTTTCTTTGACATAAAAAAATTATCGTGAAAACATCAAGAAAATTCTGAATAATATGATTGGATTTGTTTCAACGATTTGTCTCACCTACAACTTTTCTTTTAAAAAAGATTTAAAACAAGATCCACCTTAAAACAAAAGTGATGATAATGAATTTCTCAAAAGTGGCAACATCAGTAAACAAATTATAATATCATTATTGTTTTATTGTATTTCCCTTAAAGTTAAATAACTTTTGTGCAAAACAATTTTTTGTAAAAGCGTAGGAAAAAATTTAGTAGAATCCCAAATAGCAAACTGACGTCATTAAACGTCAAAATGACGTACGCTTATGCTACTTAGATGTCATTTTTCAGGATGAAGAATTCATAAGATACTTTTTGCTGTTATAAAATCGGGAAAACGCAGAGAAAAATAAACGTTGCGAATAAACGAGAAAACTTTAACAAAACGACACTGGTATTAGTTGAAGATCCAACATCAAAGAAAATGCGTGAATGAAATTTTAAACATGTATCGATTTCTCGCTCGTTTGCCGTAAAACGACGAGATGTGCCTGCGCATGCGCTTTCGATGCAAGACCTTAATTGACGTTTGGCGTCCCGTCACCTTGAACTTTTTTCAAAAGCTCAACCAACAAATCGAAGATGCAGCCGACAGCTTTTGACAATTTATTAATTAATTTTAAGGAATTTTTTCGTTTGAAAGCTATTTTATAAAAAAACCTCTTTTAAATTAAAAAAAAATCATTTAAAAAAATACGCATTAAATTAAAAAATAGTTTCCAGTAATTATTTGGAATTACTTTAACATGAACCGCGATTTCGTCAATTAATTTCAATTTTTCTCAGAAAAAACTGACAAAAATTTAACAATTTTTTGTGTCTATTTTTATATATTAAGTCGATATAGTTTCGAGAAGAAAAAATTTTAAACTATAATCGATAGTCCTCAAACCTTAAAAACTCGTTCGCGTATTGATCAACAGCTTCGTCGGGATGTAAAGTTTGACACCAAAAAAAATATATTAATAATTAAGCGACAACGACAAAGGCGTAAAAACGACTAAAATACATCCGGCCCAATTTCTTCGTTCCCCGGGATTTACACGATGATGACAGAGCGGTGTATTACATGATATTATTGGCCAGATCTATATAAATATAGCAATGCTTAAAAATAAATCCAAGTAGCGAAGAAGCATATAGAATCTTATTGCATATCCCATATCTAGGTTGCATCGCATAATATGAGTATATAATTATATTATTGGTTGTAAGATGAGTGTTCTACTTATATATTTTTATATCTTTTATTTCTTCGTTTAATAGTTGATATTTTGTATTCTTTTATATCAAAGGGATTCTTTCCTGTTTATAAATAAATAAATAAATAATTTTTATCATTAAAATCTACGAGGGTTGGATGGACTTCATATACTCGCAGTTTACAGAAATAATGAATATGTGCATCTGATATGTATATATACATTTTTTACGTCATCTAGTCCTGAATAAAAATCGTGTATTTGTAATGAGATCGTGATTTTAAAAAAATTGATGAACTTATATTGTGAATTGAAAAATTATAAATTCAACTGTCTAAATACCTTTTTTCTCTTCTCCGAGCTTAACTCGATTTTCGTTATTCCACTGCGAGAAAATCAATGACGTGCATTCTTAGACCGACAACTCATCAGCATAGAAAAATCAACCACTTGTTGCGGTTGACATCAAGTTGTTTTGACAAAAGTAGTTATCCTTCGATAGATAATAATATTATTATTAATAATATATATCTGTCAAGAAGGAAGATACAAATACTTCCTAGAAAAAAACAAGTCATAAACTAAAGTAGTAATATAGAATGGCAAGTCTCTTTTATCTTCTATCTTGGATCCATTTCCATGACGGGATGATATGGACCTAGTTTACATCGATTATTTGATACACTGACGAATCACAGCCATTCTTTTAAAGAATAAAATGAGTACGTTTACACGGCACCCTTAAGGTGCCTTTTCATACGCAGCATGCTGCAGCAGCAAATCAGTCACGTGATCAAAATTTATTAGAGCATATTTCTTTGTTCTCTTATTATTTTGAGGTTAAAATTACGATTTTTGCTTTTATATTCTCACAATAATCTATTTTATTCTTAAAATCTATTATTTAACTAATATAAGAATAACAATAATTAGAATCAACTAGTTGTGTGTTCTTTTGCTTTGCTGCCTTTGCTGTTCGTTCTGTCACGTCCTAGTGACCTTCCTACTCTCTCTATTCCTAGGCTAGAAAGAATGGGGCGCTCTCTATTTTTTATGAGGCAACCTGCTTACACCGGCTATACCTTTAGAATTTAGAACATATATTACTGGAAGGGGAATAAAGGATCGAGCCTGTGTCTAAGTTGGGTGCGAGAGAGAACCACGTTTTTAAGGAAAGAGAAGGGTAGATTGTTACCTCCATTCGCAATGAAATTACATTTCCAGTTTCAAATGGCGCGGTGAGCGTGACGTCACCGTGACGTCATCTACGTTTGCGCATTGCGAGCATAGGTTAAAAGTTATCTTTCTCTCTCGCACCCAACTTGAACACAGATTTTTACATGGAGAACAATAGCAATTCCCCTTCCAGTAATATATATTCTAAGGCTATACCTCAGGGACGCCGAGAGCACGGACTATACTGTGGAACTAGGGACCGAGTGTTGGAACGTTGGAGATGGGGAATTCTAGTTACTAGTGAAAAAAGGATTTCTACTAGCAATTCTTTCTAAACTATCTAATGAATTTATCAATTGATCGACTGTAATTTCCCCGTTTAAATAGTTATTAATTAATAAATTCAATAGCGAAAATATAATATAACTCTCAAATCTAAGGTCTTGAGAATCCCTCATGGGGTCCTATTATTAAACGATTATTTAAATTACATATGAATTATCGGTTTTCGCGAAGTCTCGCGTTTATCGTGTGCAATGGATCTGGAATGTTATCTAAACAGACGAGAAATTAGTCTAAATCAATGTTTCCCTCTAAAACGTCTGTTAGTAGGGTGATAATTATACTTATTATAGAATGGATTTCTTCGTTATAATTAATTTCCGATTTTCTTCAATAGTGAATTCTGATGACATTAGAGAAATGATTCAAATATTTAAATAATTAGCATACTGATCGATTTTAAATGAGATATCCGGACACTGTTCTTCTAAGAATTTTATTAGATCCTGGGAGATTTTCTCCTCTATTTCCGATACTAAATCGCACAGTTCTGTGAATATAATAATGATTCGAAAATGTCGTCGTTAAAATCAAAAGAATTAGGTAATTCGTCAATTGAGGGTTCGATCTTTGTAACGGGGACGGTTCTTTCGTCTGTAAAGAGGGTTTTATCAAGGGCTTGTCGCTGGAGCCAACGTAAAGTAGATGCGGCGCGGTTAGCACGATTCTTTTTACCTGCTCTATGATAATTTTATTCCGACATGCGATCTTCTGGTTCTCGTGTATTCATTTATAAAATTGTCATTAAATAATAATGGAATATCTATTTAAATTAAATGTTACTAGGAGGATACTACTAGGGGGTGGTATACTGAAAGAGATTACGTTAATTGAATCAAATCTAATTAACTGGAGAATTTGTCAAAATAACATTCGCTAAATTATTGATCTCCTTGTATCGTTTATTAAGAAGGAGAAGATTTAGGAAAAAGATCTACCTCGGGGCGTTGATAGGAGATAGTTGTTTCCGGTGCACTTATTCAGCGCTCGGGGGAAGGAAATAATCAAGGGGTTGATAAGAGAGTTATTTCCGGTGCGCTTATTCAGCGCTCGGGGGAAGGAAATAATCAGGGGGTTGATAAGATAATTGGAAGGTGATTGGATAATGCTTGAAGGAAATCTGTGCGACCTTCGAAACTCGTTCAAATTTTTATGTAATGTCGGAGTGTTGGATGATCTGTGTGTTTAACAGATTCCTACCTTTAAGACGACGAACTCTTCGTAGACCTGTGATGTGCCTGGCCAGCTTCGCTCCCTCGCATGGACCTCGGTCGTGGAGTGCTTATGGCGAAATCAAACACTAGGTGGTACGATGTTCTGAAGTTCTTTATTCGTCTTTTACCCGGTTACAAATTGTGCGCGATTAAGAATTAAGAAGTCAGCGAGTTCGACGGCTAACCTGTGACTTGAACAATATACCAAGTTACAAATTTACGCTGGGTTACAGTGTTAAGTGTCGTTGACAAAGTTATATATTCCGAGATTCGCGTTATAAATCGTTATGATGATTTTAGGATGGTGCAAACCCAGCAAACACCGATATATAATTGTTACATTGCTATAATAAAACGGAATATAACATGTAATATAACGTGTACGTTACATGTAACATCCATGTTAGTTGTAATTTCCCACTCATAGATGTAACATTTTAATATAACATATATTACATTGTAGTTATATTGTAATTATATACCAAATAGCACATTGATGTATTGATAAGTCAGTGCTATCTTGGGATATAATGATAATATAACTACAATGTAATATATGTTATATTAAAAATGTTACATCTATGAGTGGGAAATTACAACTAACATATACGTTACATGTAACATGCTTAAATATATAACATTTATATACTGTGTTTGCTGGGAAATTGTTGCTGCACTTCTTGGCTAGCGACAATTTAAAATGTACACTGTAACTTTCTATGATGAAATGCCGTCGTCCGGCCAGATTTTCTAGAGTTTATATATCCTTCGAAACCGAAAAATCTTGGTGTTGTGTGCGAATTTTTGGGTGGGAGGATTCTCACGAAAACGCTTTTCTAGGAAGATATAATAAATTTTTTATAAAAGAAGAGGGTGGTTTGGGGGTCCTGAGAAGGCAACGAGTGAGCTCTTCTTTTGACCAAATATGGTCAAGAGAATCTATCATGACCATATATGGTGATAGGCGACGAGAAAATCTAAGAGAGAATAAGTCGTAAAAGTCTATGATTTGTTGATTCTCGAGGTTCATGACGTGCAGGTGTTAGCATCCCGAAAGGCGCGGGGTTGCTTATCGTATCAAGATCGGGGGCGGTCCGGGCGACAAAGAAAGTTCAAGCGGTAGCCGCACGTTGGGGTTCTATTGTTCGCTTGCTAGCTTCTATACGTTTCTGAAATCGTTCTCTATATAATTTTCTGCTATATTCTAGTTATTGCAATTTAATATAATGAAATGAAGTTATGATTGCTAAATTATATAGTTATAATTTCATAACGTGGTATATTCTTATATAGTTACGGTAAAATCTATATATATAAGCACCGTCTGTCTGTATGTATGTACGCGAACTACTTCCGCATTTGTGGACCGATTTTCGTGAAACTGGTACCAAAATGTTGCAAATTTTTTGGGGGTGGCTGCTGTGGGGTTTTTTTTTTATTTTTTTATTTTTTTTTTCTACAGAGGAGGGTATGTTTAATCTTTTTTTGCAATATTTCTGAACACATGGTATCAAAATGTTGCAAATTTTTTTGGAGATAACGACGATGCGGTTTTTTTAAGTGTTACACCCCCACCCACGCACCCACCCACGCATCCACCCACGCGCATGCGCATTTATGGACCAATTTTCACGAAATTAGTACCAAAATGTTGCAAATTTTTTTGAGAAAACTACTGGTTTATTTTTTTAAGTTTACCCCTCCACCCACCGTCTGTCTGTATGTATGTACGCGAACTACTTCCGCATTTGTGGACCGATTTTCGTGAAACTGGTACCAAAATGTTGCAAATTTTTTGGGGGTGGCTGCTGTGGGGTTTTTTTTTTAATTTTTTTATTTTTTTTTTTTTCTACAGAGGAGGGTATGTTTAATCTTTTTTTGCAATATTTCTGAACACATGGTATCAAAATGTTGCAAATATTTTTGGAGATAACGACGATGCGGTTTTTTTAAATGTTACACCCCCACCCACGCACCCACCCACGCATCCACCCACGCGCATTCGCATTTATGGACCAATTTTCACGAAATTAGTACCAAAATGTTGCAAATTTTTTTGAGAAAACTACTGGTTTATTTTTTTAAGTTTACCCCTCCACCCACGCACCCACCCACGCAATCGTATATTTATGAACCGATTTTTTTTAAATTGGTACCTCTTCCGGCTCTTGCCCATCGAGCTTTTTGTTTTACTGCAAAAAATGATTATATTACATAATATTTATTTATAATATTATATTATTATATATAATATTGAGGAGGGAGAGGGAGGGAGAGAGAGAGAGAGAGAGAGAGAGAGAGAGAGAGAAAGAGAAAGAGGGATTAATTTAATCTATATATATAAGCACCGTCCGTCTGTCTGTCTGTCTGTCTGTGCCCGAACTACTTCCGCATTTGTGGACCGATTGTCTCGAAATTGGTACCAAAATGTTGCAAATTTTTCGGGGGTGGCTGCTGTGGGTTTTTTTTTAATTTTTTTATTTTTATTTTTTTTCTTCAGAGGAGGGTATGTTTTTGCGAAAAAAAATTTTTTTTGCAATATTTCTGAACACATGGTATCAAAATGTTGCAAAATTTTTGGAGATAGCGACGATGCGGTTTTTTTAAGTGTAACACCTCCACCCACGCATCCACCCATACGCATGCGCATTTATGGACCAATTTTCACGAAATTAGTACCAAAATGTTGCAAATTTTTTTTAGGAAACTGGTGTTTTATTTTTTTAAGTTTACGCCTCCACCCATGCAATCATCCACGCGCGTGCGCATTTATGGACCAATATTTTTACGAAATTGGTACAAAAATGTTGCAAATTTTTTGGAGATGGCGACGATGCGGTTTTTTCAAGTGTTACACCTCCACCCACGCACCCACCCACGCGCATGCGCATTTATGACCACTTTTCACGAAATTAGTACCAAAATGTTGCAAATTTTTCTGACAAAGCTGGTGTTTTATTTTTTTAAGTTTACGCCTCCACCCACGCACCCACCCACGCAATCGTATATTTATAAACCGATTTTTTAAAAATTGGTACCAAAATGTTGCAAATTTTTTGAAGATGGCGACGATGTGGTTTTTTCAAGTGTTACACCCCCACCCACGCACCCACCCACGCGCATGCGCATTTATGGACCAATTTTCACGAAATTAGTACCAAAATGTTGTGGAAATTTTGTGGAAATACAACCCTATATGGAGGAATGTAATTAAGGTTAAATTACAGCAAAATATGAGAACTGGGGAAGAAAAAGAATTTGCAAATTGGTTAATGCAACTCGGAGATGGTAAATTATCAAATACAGATGGACTAAATCTAGACACGATTAAAATTCCACAAGATTTTATATCAAAAGAATCTCTTATTAATGAGATTTTTGGTGATAGAATTACCATGAAAAGAATTAGAGAAAATCAAGATCGAGCGAATCTTTGTCCTAAAAATGAAGATACTTTCAAAATTAATGATGAAATTCTTTGTCTAATGGAAGGAGAAGAAAAGGAGTATCTCTCTATTGACTGTATTGTAAGTGATGATCCACAGGAGTAATTAAATTTTCCAACTGAGTTTCTAAACTCACTGACACCTTCTGGAATGCCAGTTCATCGGCTTAAAATAAAAGTTGGTGCTACAATAATCTTATTAAGAAATTTAAATACTAAAAAAGGACTTTGTAATGGTACAAGATTTATTGTAACTAATTTGAAAAATAATATAATTTATGTAGAAGTTATAACAGGTCCTGCTCAAGGACAAATTGTCATGATTCCGAGGATAGATTTAATTACAAATGATTTGGAACTGCCATTTAAGTTTAAACGAAGACAGTTTCCTATTCGAGTGTCATTTGCTATGACAATAAATAAATCACAAGGACAAAGTTTAGAAAAAATTGGAATTTATTTGCCACACCCTGTATTTGCTCATGCTCAACTTTATTAAGAAATCTTTAAGACAGCTATCTTATGATATGATATCAAAAAGACATCTTATAAAGATATCTTACGCGCCAATTTTGGACTTGGTGTTGTTTGGGTATATAAATAAAATATGTACACAAATAAAATAATATTTGCATAAATATTATTTTATTTGTACATATTTTATTTACATAGATTATATGCAAATATTTAAATAAATCATTCGATAATTTATTACACATTTTATTTATTATATAGATTTATGTATGTTACCACGAAAATTTCCCCTGCTCCTTATGAATCTAGTGAGAATCTTATCGTCCAGATATTTCATAAAATAAGTGACATAACTTTGGTTTTTTTTTTTAATATATTCTTGATATAATAAAGTAGTCCGCCAAAGAGTCGGATTTTGCATTTTTGCTCTGAAAAATTTATAATAAATAAAATACGGACTCCTGGCTAACCCAACCTTACCCGTTACTAGCTGCGCATTCCCCCAAGTTATATTATAAATTTTATTTTCATCTTTTTTTCAATAAATAACTCTTTGGCGGACTGCATTTGAGCTTACTGATTAAGAATATCATAAATTTAATAAGATTCATTCAGTAGTTTCGCTAATATCTGGAATATAAGAATCTCTAATTCCCGGCCGGCCGATAGGCGTCTCCACCATGTCGCCTGCCGACCCTTAAAAGGGGAAATCCCTCCTCTTTTTTCGATTAAAATTTGTTAGGGAATTCCCCCCACAATGCATATCTCTGTATTGACACAGATTAAGGGTCGGCAGTACACCCAGGCAAACTCCGAATTGATATTGGAGACCTCGTGCGGTGACAACGCGAAACTCCGGTTTCAGTGTTGCCAACGCCGAGAAACCAATTCTCGGGTTTTATGTAGTGGTGTATGTCTGTACACGTACATACACCACTGCATCGCTCACGCGGACGCACGTAAGAGAGACAAGGACCGATAATCACGTGTTCTCCTTGTTCCTCTACCGTGCCGGTATACGCGAGATGCCGCCTAAAAATGCTTTCTGGCCTTCCGTAGCAGAAAGCAGTAACGTAGCAAGACTAATAAGCACCCATTTTTGTAAATTTTATATATGCTTATGCACATATGTGGATATATTATTTATATATAAATATATATATATATAAAATATACTAATTTACTCTCAATTATATATGCTACTGTTATTATTTATCATTAGACAATTATAAAACAGAGGTTATAGATTTGGTCTGACTACACTGGCCTCAAATTAAAGTTGTATATATATTTATTTTAACGTTTCGACCATACGGGATGTGGTCCTTTTCAAAAATACAGATTGGAATATCAGAGAGTTACAGCATTTCGTCTTTAAGATGTAAGCGCAAATTATGATTCGGAGAGATTTAACTTGTCAAATAATAAAATATAAAATAAATTATAAAACATATACATATATATAATTTGTAGTGCTATATATATATGTTTTATAATTGTCTAATGATAAATAATAACAGTAGCATAATTGAAAGTAAATTAGTCTACAATGTTAGACACGGGTACTTGTTAGATTTGATAATTTATTGCTTATACTTTTTTGAGAGACAAGAATAAGAGAACGAATATAAATTATTATTAGCTTGTATAGCAATCATAGATTGACGAATATACGTTGGTTATTCTTGATTTCTTTTCTATTATTGATATTATTGTATAATTTGCTCTATAAATACTTATAACATAAAAGAACTTATGTCGAGTAATAAGGATGTTCAGTATGTATCACCCAGTAAATTATTAGAGTTCAAATATATCAATATCAATTTTTTAATAATATATTGGAATACAGAGAAATGATAAAAAAATATATTTCGGCAATAAAAATTTTATAAATATATTGAAAATATTTTTACTACACGCGCGCGTGCACACACACACACACACACACACACACACACACACATACACACTATATAAATGCAAAATAATACAGAAAATAAATTTTTAATAAAAATCAACATACCAGCTATTTGTGTGTGCATATGTAGCTGCAAGCATGCAACGGATTTATTACTTGATAAATTTATTTACGGACTTATTTTGCATTTATATATATATATATATATATATAGTGTATGTAATTGTAAAAATGATTAAAATATTTTCAATATTTAAAAATTTTCAAGTTTATCGCCTTATATTTCTATAATTTTTCTATATTCTAATATATTGTAAAAAAATTGATATTGATATATTTGAACTCAAGTTTTTTACGTGATTGAATATTATTGCATTGAGCCATCATACGTTACTCGTAAGTTCTTTTACGTTATAATAGTGTTTATGTAGCAGAGAGAAAGAGATAAGAGAGAGATTATACAATATAACTTCAATAATCGAAAAAAATCACGATAACGCTATTGTCATATCTATGTGTGTGCATATATATAAACTTATATATTATATATTTTATAAATAAGTAAAATATTATGCAGACAATGTATACAATATAAAATGTTCAGTTTGTGCTATGCTTCAATCAATAACACTGGTCGACAAAAAATGACTTTTTTCAGGTTCGAAGATTTCCAAAGCGTATTTTTGTAGATTTTTTTCATGCCGATTACAAATTCGACCGCAAAAATTGCGTATCACGTCACGTTTTTTAGATATCTTGATCTAAAGATGCAAAAATTCGTTCAACGCATTAGTGTTTGTGTCTACATGGATGTTACTACATATGCGATGTAAGAGAGACAAGGACAGAATGATAGTCTCTCTTTGTCAAGCTGTTAGCTGTCAGTATGTTACCACGGAAATTTCCCCTGCTCCTTATGAATCTAGTGAGAATCTTATCGTCCAGATATTTCATAAAATAAGTGACATAACTTTGGTTTTTTTTTTTTTAATATATTCTTGATATAATAAAGTAGTCCGCCAAAGAGTCGGATTTTGCATTTTTGCTCTAAAAAATTTATAATAAATAAAATACGGACTCCTGGCTAACCCAACCTTACCCGTTACTAGCTGCGCATTCCTTCAAGTTATATTATAAATTTTATTTTCATCTTTTTTTCAATAAATAACTCTTTGGCGGACTGCATTTGAGCTTACTGATTAAGAATATCATAAATTTAATAAGATTCATTCAGTAGTTTCGCTAATATCTGGAATATAAGAATCTCTAATTCCCGGCCGGCCGATAGGCGTCTCCACCATGTCGCCTGCCGACCCTTAATAGACAGATAGCCAAAAGTCTGGATGAAGGAGAGACCAGCATTTCTCACTGATTTCAGCGCCATATCGTGGTAGTGGTCAATGCAGTAACTATTAATACGTTCCTAAGATGAGCGTCTCATGCTCATGAACTCGTCCGGCGGCATGTACGAGATTTATCTTTTCGTAGCGTTCGCGTATTTCGGAAAGGACAGAATTTTATGATGTTATAAATAAATAAATAAATAAATAAATAAAATATTAACCTGACCTATTATAATTATTTTTTAATAAATGTTTCATTATTATTATCATCTAAGTCTAAGTCGTTTAATTAATTTTTAGTTTTTTAATAATTAATTTAATTTATTCTAATCATTTTAATATGTGAAAAATACTAATACGTATACGTTTTATAATGAATTAATATATTTCGAGAGTCGAATTATATATTTTTAATAATATAAAAGTGTTCAAAAATTATATTTGACTTTTAATTTTAATTATTTTAGCAAAGAGTTCCGAAATCTCTTACACACATAATAGGGATTTTGTTCATCCATATAATTCGCAATTAAGTATATATGTTAATTATTAATTTTAATAAAATACAAAATTAAAATTAAAGGTCAAATATAATTTTTGAACATAAATATATTTAATTCGTTACAAAACGTATACCCGTGATAGTATTTTTCTCGTACAAAAATAATTAGAACAAATTAAATTACTCATAAAAAAATAAAAAAATAATTAAATAATTTATATTATATATGATAATAATAAAACATTTTATAAAAAAAACAGATTCAATAAATATAAGTATATATATAACATGTACTTATATTTATTGAATCTGTTTTTTAATAAAATGTTTTATAAGCTTAGAAAACTTGACTTTGACGTAACTAGCAAATTTTATTTATATAAATTTAACATATATAAGATAGGCAATAAGAGCCAAATCGCGGATGACAGTGCGTTATTCTAAACGAAACTAAATTTTTTCGTTAGAATTAAATACCTGTGCACAAGGCACCAAATTTTTACTTGGACACGGCCAAGATATAAAATTGGAATAATCTCTACAAGAGATTTTTAATTCCATGTATCCCCTATTCCCCCTAAAGAAATGAAGTGCGAGAGAAAAATATAGATCCGAAAGTCGCAGAATCGGGAATCGAACCCGAGACCTTTCGCTTGCCGGGCGACTGCTCTTCCAACTTAAATTTTATTTAATTATTTCACGACGGTTTGACGTAATAAAATGTTTTATTATTATTATATAAAATATAAGTTTAAATTCTTTAAGGGGTTATACCTACCTGCAAGGTCTGAAAAACACGTATTTTTGGGAATTTTTTTTTTAAATATTTGAAGTGCTTTGGAAAGGAACATTTATGTTTTCAAATATATATATTTCAAAGATTATTTAGTATTTTTTTTATTGCAAAATGTTGATAAATAAAAAAGATATGCTTAATCTTCCAGAAGCAGTTTTTTGGAAAGCGTTTTGCGGTGACCACTCTAACTTTGAACTGGTTTACCAGAAATCAAAAAACCCGAGAAATTTAGTTAATATATAAGATTATCTAGTGCCCGATCGTTCATTTTTTTGAAAAATTAATTTGCGACAAAATGGCGGCTGTTCAAATTTGAAGGTATGATTTTGCTACCAAAAATTCGCTCGTTTTTTATTATTAAAAAAAAATACGCAACGAAAAAACAAAAGCCACGATCGGGCACTAGATTTTTTAGTATTAAAGATGTCTACCAAATTTTATTTCAATCGATGCAGCGGTTTTCGAGATATTTTGGTCACCGATTTTAAAAATGCTGTTTTGAGAAAAACGCATTTGAAGTTTCAAATTAAGTTCACAACCAAATAATATATTTATATATATATTTATATATATTTATATATATTATTTATTTATATATATTTTGGCTTTGTATAGAGACCGCTTTTGTCCGCGTCGCAGCTGCCGTTCGATACCTGAGACCCGTTTCTGTACCCTGCTTCTAAACAGCAGGATACGTTCACACCAGTATACCTTTAAACTCACATAACTTCGTTAATTTTTGTCGAATCGACTTGAAATTTGCAGGGAATATTTTTGAAAGTATGTACTTTAAGAAAATATCAAAATCCAAAAATCGATTTTTTTGAAGTTTGCAGGTAGGTATAACCCCTTAATTAATTTTTAATCTTTTATGATTAATTTAATTTACTCTAATTATTTTTGTACGAGAAAAATACTATCATGGGTATACGTTTTATAATTAATTTAATATATTTGTGTTTAAAAATTATATTTGACCTTTAATTTTAATTTTTATTTTATTAAAATTAATAATTAACATATATACTTAATTGCGAATTATATGGATGAAAAAAATCCCCATTATGTGTGTAAGAGATTTCGGAACTCTTTGCTATAAAATAATTAAAATTAAAAGTCAAATATAATTTTTGAACACTTTTATATTATTAAGAATATATAATTCGGTTCCCGAAATATATTAATTCATTATAAAACGTATACGTGATATTATTTTTCTCATATAAAAATGACTAGAATAAATTAAATTAATTATTAAAAAACTAAAAAGTAATTAAACGACTTAGACTTAGATGATAATAATAATGAAATATTTTATTAAAAAAAGATTCAATAACTAGTAGGTCAGGTTATAATTTTTTATTTATTTATTTATAACATTATGAGCTATTAAGCTCATCATCTCGTTCGCTCTCCGTTCGCGGCAAGCGGTTTATTTTTGATTGTTGCAAGTGTTTTTGTTTTTTTTTTATTAAAATAGATAATAATAATGTGAAATAAATCACGATATTTGACAGATGTGCATATATATAGAAATTGTAATAATAATAATATTATATCATAAAATTGTAAATTGTTTCAATTTTTTATAGACTGCGATAAAAGATTTTACATTTGGATAAGAAACTGCGGTAAGTAAAAATATAAAATTCTTGAAAACGTACCAAAAATATTTGATAACGTAAAAAGGTGAACTTTGAAAAATAAGGAACTTAAAAATTGCACTAATAAATGGGCTATATGTGAGCCGTGCGCGGATGTAAGGTGTGTTATATCGAAATTTAATTAATAGAATTGAGAATTAATCCCAATTTTAAGTCTTACAAATGTCCAAGCTAATTTTTTGTACCTCGTGTACATTTTTGAAAGTTATATCGAAAAATTAAATTTCAATATGCGTCTTACATCTCACATTTCGCATACGGCTCACATATAGCCTATTTATCTCTTATACTTTATTTCAACTCTTATAGAAATTTATTACTAGTAACGCCAATTTATCACTTATTTCGAGTAATTAATCACTTTTATTTCGAATACTTAAATTACTGTATATTATAGTATTTTAAATACTCAAAATAAGTGATTAATTGGCGTAGTGATAAATTTCTACAAGAGAATAAGGAGCCTTTAAATTCTTAATGTAAAAAATTTCAAGTAATTTTCTTTAATAAAATTTAATTAAAAAATTTAATTAAAAAATTTTTGAACACTGTGTTATATCACATTTAAAATTGTGATTATTTCAATAAAAAAAACATTTTATGTGTAAAAAATATATTTTTTATATTTAATAAATTTTATATATATATGCATATATGTAAAATATTCTCTCTCTCTCTCTCTCTCTCACACACACACACACACACACACACACACACACACACAACGGGGGCCAAATCTCTCAAATTGGTCTCATGATCAATTAGCCTGGATTCGCACCAGGGGCAAAGTCTGTTGGTAATGTCAAACGAATTTAGCCTGGACTTGCACCAGGGGCAAAGTCTTTTGGTCGAGTCTACGAAATTTAGCACGGACTCGAACCAGGGGCAAAGTCTTTTGGTTCAAGTCTACGAAATTTAGCACGGACTCGAACCAGGGGCAAAGTGTGTCGGTAAGGGGCAAAGTCTATCGCACGAAGATGGCGGTCTCTTCTTTAGGCAGGCCTTTGGCGATCTGTCTATTAATCTGTGGTATTGAAGAGGGTATAAATATTGCGGCGATCACAAGTTGCGTCTTAAACTCGCTGCTCTGTTGCACATAGAACATGGCTTTGACCGTCGATTATTTGCTTCATAACAAGTTTTCTTCCAACTGCGAAATCAAAGGTAAGTCATGCACATTTGCTTCATTGATTTTTAGTGTCTACATAAATTATTTCTAAATTTCTATTTAAAAATTAATGATTCTATACTTACGAGTTTAAAATATAAAAAAAAAAGTAAGTAGAAATAGAGCAATATATTATAATATGTAAAATATGTGAAGATAATATGTAGAGATGATAATAATATTTTATTAAATTTTTAATATTTAACATTGTAATATTTTATTAAATGTTTGCTAAAAAGAATTATTTAATACTTAAATAAAAGTCTGCAAAGAATATATAATCAAAATAATATAATACGTGATTTTGAAAATTGATAAGTGAAATATTATAGTGCAATAGCTAGTAGTACACATATAGAATTGTTTCTTAGAATTTACCCTGAAACATGGTAATCATGGGACAATATGTATTCGAAGAATTTTATAATGTAGGCGTTTATAATGTTTCGTATTATTTTGGACACGTGTCCTAACCGTGATGCGTGAGATCACTTTGCGCATGATCATCGAATGATTCCGTTTCGCGACAGCATGTATATCAAGCGAGAGAGTCGTATTAGAAACATCGACCGAGACACACGTGTATTATTATTTTTGAGTTGACCTACCTGCCTCGGGTTAATATCGAGTATAGTAAGTGCTTATATAAACTGTATCCATATAATCAAATACATCCTGACGAACTCTTTATAATATTTTATTTTTAATTATTCATGTTCTGAAAACCCCCACAATAAGAAATTTCTTTGATTAATATTTATCACAATAGAAATATTAAGATCTATTACAATAAGAAATAAAATATATTTGATTAAATTTACTACGTATTAATATTTTTTATTGTGGTAAATATATTTTAATCAGAGAAATTCTTATAAAATTCTTCCAATATATTGTCCCATGATCACCATGATTTTCAGGATAAATTATAAAAGAAAATGCTCTCCATGTACATATAATGGCTAATTTAATATGAAATTTAATATATTGAGAAATACATTATACTTTTTATATTAAAATATATTTATCTCTCTCTCTCTCTCTCTCTCTCTCTCTCTTTGTTAGTTATAATTAATTTAATGATTTATTTTAACAATTGTGTGGTGCGGTATATTAATATCCTAAAAGATGTAAAAAAACTGTGAAGTCACCAGATGATAATTAAAAAATGGTAGTAATTTAATCGACCAACTTGGGCAAATTAAGTGATCTTTATTCAATATTCACATTGAATATTGAATATTGAATAAAGATCACTTAATTTGCCCGAGTTGGTCGATTAAATTACTACCATTTTTTAATTATCATTTGGAGATTTCACAGTTTTTTTACATCTTTTAGAATATTAATATACCGCACCACACAATATTGTTAAAATAAATTATTAAATTAATTATAACTAACAAAGAGAGAGAGAGAAAGATAAATATATTTTAATATAAAAAGTATAATGTATTTCTCAATATATTAATTTCATATTAAATTATATGTACATATGGAGAGCATTTTCTTCATTTGCCAGAGTTGGTCGATTAAATTTCTACCATTTATTAATATCCTACTTAATATTTGCAATTGAAAGATCTGTAGAGAAATATATACGGGATAGACATATTGAGTATGATAAAATAGTGTATATTTCAAGTAATATAATAAAAAAGTCTATATTTAAAATAAAACAATATATAAAATTTTTATACATTTTTTTATGTGATGATTTTTTTTTATTAACCATGCTTGATTGCTCGATTCTCTTTTCTTCGATCTTTTTTCTTTGATATTTCTCGACCGGAATCTATAATGTGTGTGAAAAAATGTATGTATCTAATTTAATAAAACTCTATTTTTTTGTATTTTCTAGATGGATTCGAAAGATCAAGCTAATCGTACTAACCAATGCAATCCGAATAATCCTCGAACTGGCCCTGGGCATACTGCAGGTTACCAAGGCGCGGGAACTAAAACGGATTTGGATAACCATGCCAATCAAATGAATCCGAATAATCCGAATTATAAAAAGTAAAAACTATTCATGTTTTACAACATACTAATGGCATTGCAAACATATAATAAGCATTGGTGAGATCATATAATAAAAATGCCGTAAAATCGTACATATCTCTTTTCTCTTCTCGTATCCTTTTATTATCTTTACATATTTATTTCCACGTTCCTATCTAATATTTTTGTTCCGAAGTTTGCTCCAAAGATATTAATCGTAATATTTAAGTAATATTAATCATAGTATATAATTATTTATCGTAGAAGCTAACTATTGTAACATAATTATTGAAAATCTTTTTTTTTTTATAAACGTCTTTAATATAATTCGTATGGGAAATAAAGTTTCTTGCAAAATTAATTTTTTGATGTGCGCATATATATCATTTATAAAATACGTAGAATAAAAGAAAAAAGAAATATTTTGTCGCTGTTACATGAAAAAATAAGAACAATTCACAATTCAAATTATCTGCCGGGCTGTTGGATCCAGTATCCCCAGGAAGCGAAAACATCACCATTTTTTTCTTGCATAGGGCCACGGAAAACTTTTATTTTGACCCGTTCAACATCATCTGTAAGCGGAGAGCAATTATATATTTTATTGAGAAATTATAATCTTTCCTATCATCTTGCTTATTAATTTTAATGATATTTTAATATTATATTAAAATATATTATTAAATATATTATTATTAAAATATATTATTAAATATATTATTATTAAAATATATTATTAATATCGAAAGAAATTGCATCTTTTTCTTTTTATTATTTTGCACTATTTTATCAACGCAAGCGCTTTCGTGTTTTATAATATTATTGCCGCACAGTCTGCGATATTACCTTTTTTTCCAATTTTGTGACGTATAACGCTTCTTGATTCATCGCAATTTATCATCGCAGTAAACATCACTATTTGAAGCAGACTGAGTATAAATAGCGTACACTACACACAAAAAGTATTAATCATTTGATATGTGACTCAATATTCTATTCCGCATTATGAATATTATTGCGAAATTGCAGCTAAAGATAAAAGATTTAAAAATGCAGATGTCTTTCATAATTAATGATACAGAAAAGATAATGATGCTACATGAAACAAAAATAAATTGAAAATATAGAATAAAATTTTTTTTAAACGAGACTTTATTTTTCAGAAAAATCGACATTAAATTTTGAAAATTGGAAAATTCTTTTTAATTTAAATGATCTCTAACGATTATATACATTTTTTTATTTCGTGACTATTTAAAAAATTGTGTATTTACTCTATTAAAAAAATTAATTTCTTTAGATACTTTTATGTACATTTTTTAATAATTTTAATTATTATTTTAGTAAATAGGGGTGAGAAAATGTTGGTTTTTATGTCTATATATTAACAATCACTATCGCGAAATGAGTGATGAATTCGAAAATGTAACGAAAAATTGTTCAAGTTTAAAAAGTTGTAACGAAGCACCTTTCCCGACGCCACGGATCGGCTCGTCGGTGCCAGGATTCGGGAAGAGGGGAGACTCAGATTTACAATGACACACGGTTGCTCTGGTAAAAGTAGAGTTTATTCGGGGCCACCTTCCTGTGGTTCTCCCGTGATTCAAACCATTATACACAGCACAGTATAATCGGACGAAACGCGACCAGATGATACAGACGCGTACACGACTTATTGCTAGGATTGACAGATAGAAATATTACGGACGAGACGCGACCAGATTATACGGACGCGGACACGACTTATTGCTAGGATTGACGGATAGAAATATTACGGACGAGACGCGACCAGATTATACGGACGCGGACACGACTTATTGCTAGGATTGACGGATAGAAATATTACGGACGAGACGCGACCAGATTATACGGACGCGGACACGACTTATTGCTAGAGTTTCCAACGCGGACACGCGTACGGGCGCCCTGAGAAGGGCGAGCTCCGTCGGGCGCCGGTGACTTTCAGGTAGGACCCGGTGACCGAGGACGCTCGGCCTGCACGACGAGAACGCTCGTCGGCCGGGGTGATTTACGGACAGGACCCGGTGACCGAGGACGCTCGGCCTGCACGACGAGAACGCTCGTCGGCCGGGGTGATTTACGGACAGGACCCGGGGACCGAGGACGCTCGGCCTGCACGACGAGAACGCTCGTCGGCCGGGGTGATTTACGGACAGGACCCGGTGACCGAGAACGCTCGGCCTGCACGACGAGAACGCTCGTCGGCCGGGGTGACTTACGGACAGGACCCGGTGACCGAGGACGCTCGGCCTGCACGACGAGAACGCTCGTCGGCCGGGGTGAGTTACGGACAGGACCCGGTGACCGAGAACGCTCGGCCTGCACGACGAGAACGCTCGTCGGCCGGGGTGAGTTACGGACAGGACCCGGTGACCGAGAACGCTCGGCCTGCACGACGAGAACGCTCGTCGGCCGGGGTGAGTTACGGACAGGACCCGGTGACCGAGAACGCTCGGCCTGCACAACGAGAACGCTCGTCGGCCGGGGTGATTTACGGACAGGACCCGGTGACCGAGGACGCTCGGCCTGCACGACGAGAACGCTCGTCGGCCGGGGTGAGTTACGGACAGGACCCGGTGACCGAGAACGCTCGGCCTGCACAACGAGAACGCTCGTCGGCCGGGGTGATTTACGGACAGGACCCGGTGACCGAGGACGCTCGGCCTGCACGACGAGAACGCTCGTCGGCCGGGGTGAGTTACGGACAGGACCCGGTGACCGAGAACGCTCGGCCTGCACGACGAGAACGCTCGTCGGCCGGGGTGATTTGGAGTGTGGGAGTTGAGGAGTGATCCCTGAGTACGCTCGAGGGACCAGGACGGGACTGGTGTCGAAGTCTCGGCTGCGCCGCTCTTTATACCCGTCGGCCACCCCACTCTAAGACTAGCTTGGAGGGGGTCGAGTGACGGGTGGGGGCGAAAAGGCGGATTCCCAACGTATTCGTGTGGTGGCCCCGAAAGGGGCCGTTTACACGAGCGCGGGCGACTAGTGACGGCTAATCGGGTCGTCACATCACCCTCCTTTTCTAGGGGGGGGTGGCTATTCGACGGATCGTTCGCGGTCTTCCTCGTCGGTCGAATCTGATGATCCACCGGCCCGTCGGGGTGCGTACCTTATACCGCCGTGAGATGGTGGCGGCGTGGTACGGTATGTCGACGGTTTGGCCATCCCCCAGAGTGACCTGGATGGGTCGTGGCGGTCCCGGGCGTGGTGCTGGCACTGGTGGGGCCTGGCCGGTTGAAGGTCGGCGTGGTGCCGGTTGGGGTGGCTCCCTGGCTGGTGGCGCGACAAGGGATCGCACCTGTTGGCCTGTGTTGGCGCGATGCGCTGGCTGGTCCGCTTCGTCCGGCGTCGCTGACTGGCGCGTGGTGGCTGGCGGTGCGACAGCGGATGGCGTGTGTCGGCGGGTGCCGGTTGAGGGAACCGATCGGTTCGCGGATGGTCGAGCGGGCTGGCGTGCGCTGGCCGGTGTCGTCGTGGGCCTGGTGACGCCGGCGACGGTGGAGGCCGGGGAGTCGGAGAGGACCGGTGGTCGTCGATGCCGGGTGTTCACCGGGATAGGTCGGCGTCTGCCCGGGGAAGGCGGAGGTGCCTCCAAGAGCACCAAGTTCCGACGTCGCTGCTCGGCGTCGGACCGCTGGATGCGGGGCCCTATTCCCGGTACTGGCCGGGTGGTTCGCCCGGAAACGGGCAGATTTCGTCCGGAAACGGACGGATTTTCTTTTGAGCGCTGGTTTGCTTCTTCGTTTGGTGTTTCCATCGTGACGGGATGAGTTCCGACCCAAGGGTGCCCGTTCTTTATACCCCTCGGTGATCTGGACGCGGACCATGAAGAGTGCCGCTCCCGGTGCGGGACCGGGTGGCAAAGCGCGGACCATGAAGAGTGCCGCTCTCGGTTCGGGACCGGGTGGCAAAGCGCGGACCATGAAGAATGTCGTTCCCGGTATTCGGCCAAAGATTTTCGACAAGACGCGGACCATGAAGAGTGCCGCTCCACGTATTTTGATTCGAAACCGCGAACATGCCTAACGGTTGACCGGCGGCGTTAATCGGCGCGCGTGGCTCGGGTATCGGACTAGGGTTCGGTCGCAGGACGCGGTTCGGAGGCGGATTTCAAGTCCCTCACGTGGACGTGCCGATGCCATCGACCTCGGCCGTCCTTCAGGTCCACGATGACGGGGGAGATGATGCGTCTGATCGTCAACGGGCCACCAAATCTTGGTGCTAGTTTGGCATTAAAGCCGCGCTCTTTGTTCGATAACGGGTGCTCCTTTTTCCATACTCGGTCTCCAACTTGTGGACGCCAGTCGCGTCGACGTAAATCGTAGTTTCGCTGTTGATGTTGGAAGGCGCGGGCCAGGTTGATTCTGACAATTTCGTAGGCGTCTTCGAGTCGACGTCGAACTGTTTCAGGAGCGTTGCTGGTCGTTGCCGGGCGGCGGTCGTCGGGATGCGGTGATTGTAACTCCCGGCCGTACATCAGAAAGGCCGGGGTGTATCCCGTGGATTCTTGTCGTGCGGTATTGAAAGCGAACTGGAGCTGGGGAATGTGTTCATCCCAACGGCGATGTCGGCCTTCCACATATTGCGCCACCATGGTCTTTATGGTGCGGTTGGCTCGCTCGACCGGGTTGCACTGCGGTGCGTAGGCGGGGGCGGTTCTATGCTTGATCCCGAAGGATCGTAGTAATCCCTCGAGCTGGTGCGATCTCAACTGAGTCCCGTTATCAGAGACGATGGTGTCCGGGCAGCCGTGACGATATATAATACGTCCAGCTACTTCTCGTGTGACGTTGGCGGCGGTGGCTTGGCGGAGCGGCGTCATCTCTATCCATTTGGAGAATCGATCCTGCATGGTCAGCAGCCAGGTATGGCCACTGGTCGATCGTGGCAATGGTCCGACCAGATCAATGGAGACCTGTTGCCACGGGTGCGTGACGTTGGTGGCTCGAAGTTTCCCGGCCGGCAAGGTTTGTGCGGCCTTGTGGGTGGCGCAGTTTCGACAGTCACGGACGTATCGAGTGACGTCGCGGAACATTCCTGGCCAATAATATAAGCGCGCTACTCGTGCGATGGTCTTCGCAATGCCAAAGTGTCCGGCGGTCGGGTCGTCATGCAGTCGGTGCAGTATTTCCGCGCGCTGGGGTTTCGGGACGCACTGTTTCCATTGCTCCTCGCTTGGCGAGTCGTGGAAGTTGAGATCATGCAGGATGTGTCGATGCAACTGTCGGTTCTGGATGCGGTAGTCCGGATTGCCGGTCGGGTGTTGTTGTACCTGGTGATAAAGGCGGCGGTACCATTGACAGTCTGGAGCGGCTTGTATGACACAGGCCTCGGGTTGACGAGAGAGAGCGTCGGCCACGATGTTCAGTTTTCCTTTACGATACCGGATGTCATAGTCGTACTGCTGAAGCTCGAATACCCATCTCCCTAGGCGACCGGTGGGAGCTTCCAGTCTCTGCAGCCATCGAAGCGACTGGTGATCGGTGACAACCGTGAAGTGATAACCCTCCAGATAGTCGCGCATTCGACGGATTCCCCACACTACCGCCAGACATTCTAGCTCTGTAGCGCTGTAGTTCCTTTCTGCGCTATTTAGTGTACGGCTGGCGTAGGCAATGACGCGTTCGCCTTCGGATAGTTCTTGGGTGAGCACGGCACCTAGCCCACACGTGCTGGCGTCGGTCTGGAGGGTGAATGGTCGGCTGAAATCGGGACAAGCAAGAACTGGTGCGGTGGTGAGCGCCCGCTTCAGCTCGTCGAAAGCCTTTTCTTCTTCTGGTCCCCACGCAAAACGTGCTCTTTTTTGGGTCAAGCGTGTCAACGGTGCGGCGGTGGTGGAGAAGTCTGGTACAAAACGGCGGTACCAGGAGGCGACGCCGAGGAATTGGCGCACTTGACGTACGGTTGTCGGGGTCGTCCACGCGGCTACCGCGCTGACCTTGTCTGGGTCAGTTCGAATGCCGTCTTTGTCCACTATATGCCCCAAATATTTGAGACGGCTGCAACAGAAGTGGCACTTCTGTGGGTTAAGGCGGAGGCGCGCTTGTCTCAACCGTCTGAAGACCTCGGCCAGATGTTCCATATGTGTCTCCAGTGACGAGCTGACTACGATGATGTCGTCGAGGTAGACCAATACGTGTGGCTCGAGTTCCGGGCCGAGGACACTATCCAGCAACCGCTGGAACGTGGCCGGTGCCGAATGTAACCCAAAAGGCATGACTTTAAATTGGTAGAGTCCTCGCCCAGGAATTGTAAAGGCGGTGGCTGGACGGCTGACCGGATCTAGTGGCACCTGCCAATATCCGTCCTTTAAGTCTAGTGTTGAAAGGTACTGGGCCCCTCGGAGCTTATCGAGGGTAGCGAGGATGTGCGGCAGTGGGTAGGCATCTTTGTCGGAGGCTTGATTCAACTTGCGGAAATCGATACAAAATCGGTGTCCTCCATCCTTCTTCTTGACGAGGACTACGGGGGAACTCCAGGCGCTGTTGGACGGTTCGATCACTCCGGCTTCCAACATTTTATTCACCTCGCTATCAATGACGGCCTGCATGGCCGGATTACGGGGTCGGTATCTCTGCTTTATTGGGGCTCCAGGCCGCAATCTGATCTGGTGTTTGGTGCGATCGGTGGGCCCCTGCACGGACTCAAATAACCGGAGTTCGGTATCCAAGAACTGCCGGAAACGCTGGTCTTCCTCTGGTGAGCGTGGGGAGATTCCGGCGGACAGTTTGCCGTAGACAGACGCCACCTGGACCGGAGCCGTCCTCCCTGGTCGGTTGGATGGGGGAGGCGGCAGCGTAATGCGTAACCGAGCCCATAGGTCGACTCCGATTAGTACCTCGCTGCTGAGGTTATCCAGGACCTGGAAGCGGTGGCGGACAGAGCGAGGGCCGACTCGGATGGCGAAGCGGATCGAACCGGAGGTGGGTGCCTTGGAGCCGTCGGCTAAGTTGACCGGTTCTTCGGACGGCTGGATCTGGAGGCCGCGATCAGACAAGCGTTTGGCCATGGCGGCGTTCACAAACGACACTTCGGATCCGGAATCGAGAAGTGCCCAGGTGTTGAATCGGTGAATCTGGACTGGTAAATGCGGCCGTGGTGTGTACTCTATCTGGACGCGGGTCGGACGATGACCGCCTCGTTTCCGACCCGCCGGTCGTTTTCCGTCGGAGGGTGGCAGTCTCGCGTTAGGACGCCATCCTTCCCGCACTGCGAGCAGAACTTCCGTGCTGGGCGGCGACAGTCGAGTCGTGTGTGCCCTCGCTGTTTGCATCGCCAACAGCAACTCGCCCGGTCATAGGTAGTGGCGGCAAGATTCGCCTCGGTGGACCGTAATGTTTCGCGGCGTTGTTCTTGGCGACGCCGGTGGATTTCCTCCCACTCGGCGGCACGACTGCATAGCGCGGAGACGGAGTGCAGTTCGTCCAATCGAACGTATAGCTGGAGTTCCGGGTCGGCGTTTTCGTATAATTGCTCGAGCCGTTCCTGGCTAGTGTAGCCGCCAGCCCGACGCATCATTGTCTGTACGGCGGTAGCGTATCGCGTAAACGCCTCTCCTGGCTTCTGTCGCCGGCCTTGTATTTCCCGTCGTAATTGTCGTTTGTACCCGGGTGATAGATACTGGGCCAAGAAATCCTTTCGGAACCCGGCCCATGTGGACCACTGTTCTCTGGTGTTTCGCCACCACAGAAGGGCGTCGCCCTTTAACAGCTCGGACAGACCGGTGAGAAGATTGTGGTCTTCCAGACCATAGGCCACACTGAGTTCCTCCAGATGCTCGAGGAAAGCGAGGGGGTCCTTACCATCAAAATGGCATCCCCATTTGCGTATCTGGTTGAGGGCCTTAGCCGGGTCGGCTTCTGGTGGTTCGGGGGTTCCGCGTGCACTCCGGTAACGTTCTTCGCGGCTAAGCGGCGCGTGGAGCGTTTCGGCCGCTCCGGTGTTTGGCTGATTGGCCATTACGTGGTCTCTTATGCGGCGGCGGAGGTCGATTAATCTCCCTTCTGGGTCTAGATCGCGGGTGGCGAGGTATCGGACGGCTTCCTCTTTATCTAGGCGGTAGATCCACCCAAGCATGTGGATTGCAAACCGGAGTCTCAGACGGTCGAGTCAGGTCCCTGTTCGGGCGCCATGTAACGAAGCACCTTTCCCGACGCCACGGATCGGCTCGTCGGTGCCAGGATTCGGGAAGAGGGGAGACTCAGATTTACAATGACACACGGTTGCTCTGGTAAAAGTAGAGTTTATTCGGGGCCACCTTCCTGTGGTTCTCCCGTGATTCAAACCATTATACACAGCACAGTATAATCGGACGAAACGCGACCAGATGATACAGACGCGTACACGACTTATTGCTAGGATTGACAGATAGAAATATTACGGACGAGACGCGACCAGATTATACGGACGCGGACACGACTTATTGCTAGGATTGACGGATAGAAATATTACGGACGAGACGCGACCAGATTATACGGACGCGGACACGACTTATTGCTAGGATTGACGGATAGAAATATTACGGACGAGACGCGACCAGATTATACGGACGCGGACACGACTTATTGCTAGAGTTTCCAACGCGGACACGCGTACGGGCGCCCTGAGAAGGGCGAGCTCCGTCGGGCGCCGGTGACTTTCAGGTAGGACCCGGTGACCGAGGACGCTCGGCCTGCACGACGAGAACGCTCGTCGGCCGGGGTGATTTACGGACAGGACCCGGTGACCGAGGACGCTCGGCCTGCACGACGAGAACGCTCGTCGGCCGGGGTGATTTACGGACAGGACCCGGGGACCGAGGACGCTCGGCCTGCACGACGAGAACGCTCGTCGGCCGGGGTGATTTACGGACAGGACCCGGTGACCGAGAACGCTCGGCCTGCACGACGAGAACGCTCGTCGGCCGGGGTGACTTACGGACAGGACCCGGTGACCGAGGACGCTCGGCCTGCACGACGAGAACGCTCGTCGGCCGGGGTGAGTTACGGACAGGACCCGGTGACCGAGAACGCTCGGCCTGCACGACGAGAACGCTCGTCGGCCGGGGTGAGTTACGGACAGGACCCGGTGACCGAGAACGCTCGGCCTGCACGACGAGAACGCTCGTCGGCCGGGGTGAGTTACGGACAGGACCCGGTGACCGAGAACGCTCGGCCTGCACAACGAGAACGCTCGTCGGCCGGGGTGATTTACGGACAGGACCCGGTGACCGAGGACGCTCGGCCTGCACGACGAGAACGCTCGTCGGCCGGGGTGAGTTACGGACAGGACCCGGTGACCGAGAACGCTCGGCCTGCACAACGAGAACGCTCGTCGGCCGGGGTGATTTACGGACAGGACCCGGTGACCGAGGACGCTCGGCCTGCACGACGAGAACGCTCGTCGGCCGGGGTGAGTTACGGACAGGACCCGGTGACCGAGAACGCTCGGCCTGCACGACGAGAACGCTCGTCGGCCGGGGTGATTTGGAGTGTGGGAGTTGAGGAGTGATCCCTGAGTACGCTCGAGGGACCAGGACGGGACTGGTGTCGAAGTCTCGGCTGCGCCGCTCTTTATACCCGTCGGCCACCCCACTCTAAGACTAGCTTGGAGGGGGTCGAGTGACGGGTGGGGGCGAAAAGGCGGATTCCCAACGTATTCGTGTGGTGGCCCCGAAAGGGGCCGTTTACACGAGCGCGGGCGACTAGTGACGGCTAATCGGGTCGTCACAAAGTCGTCAATATGTTATTATATAATTTTCGCGTAAATAAGTAGCCTTATATAAAAAATTTCATTTTACATTTTTGACTTATGTGTGTATATGTTATTTTATAGAATTTTCGTATCTTCTATAAAATTATTATCTTCCCGTTGTATCATTAGTTGCAAAACATGCTGTATTTGCATATAGTCCGCGGCCTGACTCACCAATAATCTCATCGTGATCGTCGTAGAATAGCTGACTGAATCTCCGAATTAAGGAGAGGAGAAGCTTATATGTATTTACGTGGCTGCATTTAGAGCATGACCAGTTTTCGATCTCGCGGTTTGAGGGACCGTTTTTCTAAAGAGAAAGTCGTATCGTCCTACGAGACAACGACAACATATCACTGACACAGATTAATAGACAGATCGCCAAAGGTCTGGATGAAGGAGAGACCAGCATTTCTCACTGATTTC
The DNA here is from genome assembly GCF_048542155.1 of Nylanderia fulva. Lineage (NCBI taxonomy): Eukaryota > Metazoa > Arthropoda > Insecta > Hymenoptera > Formicidae > Nylanderia > Nylanderia fulva. Next base: position 165,436 of record NW_028190286.1, read on the forward strand.
AGCGCCATATCGTAGTAGTGGTCAATGCAGTAACTATTAATACGTTCCCAAGATAAGAGCGTCTCATGCTCATGAACTCGTCCGGCGGCATGTACGAGATTTATCTTTTCGTAGCGTTCGCGTATTTCGGAAAGGACAGAATTTTATGATGTTATAAATAAATAAATAAAATATTAACCTGACCTATTATAATTATTTTTTAATAAATGTTTCATTATTATTATCATCTAAGTCTAAGTCGTTTAATTAATTTTTAGTTTTTTAATAATTAATTTAATTTATTCTAATCATTTTAATATGTGAAAAATACTAATACGTATACGTTTTATAATGAATTAATATATTTCGAGAGTCGAATTATATATTTTTAATAATATAAAAGTGTTCAAAAATTATATTTGACTTTTAATTTTAATTAATTTAGCAAAGAGTTCCGAAATCTCTTACACACATAATAGGGATTTTGTTCATCCATATAATTCGCAATTAAGTATATATGTTAATTATTAATTTTAATAAAATACAAAATTAAAATTAAAGGTCAAATATAATTTTTGAACATAAATATATTTAATTCGTTATAAAACGTATACGTATTAGTATTTTTCACATATTAAAATGATTAGAATAAATTAAATTAATTATTAAAAAACTAAAAATTAATTAAACGACTTAGACTTAGATGATAATAATAATGAAACATTTATTAAAAAATAATTATAATAGGTCAGGTTAATATTTTATTTATTTATTTATAACATCATAAAATTCTGTCCTTTCCGAAATACGCGAACGCTACGAAAAGATAAATCTCGTACATGCCGCCGGACGAGTTCATGAGCATGAGACGCTCTTATCTTGGGAACGTATTAATAGTTACTGCATTGACCACTACTACGATATGGCGCTGAAATCAGTGAGAAATGCTGGTCTCTCCTTCATCCAGACCTTTGGCGATCTGTCTATTAATCTGTGGTATTACTAACGATAAATGATAAAAACGTCTAATTCTAAGTTAAATTATTCTCAAAATAATTAATTATGTAGGTTCTCGCAAGAAATGATGTTAGCGCAAGAAAATTAGGGTTTCGACCAATGGCGGGACGTCACAGTTCAATTGAACTTCACCAATAGCAACAAACTGCTACGGCAGTATGCTGCACATGAAATGATACCTTTAATCGGGTTTAATAACATCCGTAGTTGTAAAGAGTAAGCAGTAAGCAGTACGAAATGGGGTTCGCTCATTTTGTCGAGAGTAACGGAATGAGCCAATCCCATTTGACAAGTGGATATTTATTTTATCTTATAACCTATAAGTAATTTTTTTTGTTCGGTGATATAATTTATATTATAAAATTATATACAAAATCATATTTTATTTTATACTTAAAATGTCTCGTTGTGAATATTGTAAAAAAAAAACAATGCCATGACAGTATTTAGTTTTACCTTATTGAACATTCCGAGGCGCTGAGTGAGTTTCAATTCAGAATACTTTTTTGGATATAATCTATCCAATTAGTATATAGATCAGTACTTTTTTGTATTCTATATCTTTGAATAACGCGCTTTTATACCATCAAGAACATGACGGATGATCACGTGACTGAGGGACACGAACATCAAAGGTTCCGACGCTACTGTCGTAACTGGTTATAGCTAAACTGTGATTCTGTGCCCGTATCCAAATCTTAAGAACGTCTACTCTTTGTTCGTCAATTTTTGTCGGCGCGTTTCGTTCTAGGAAACATTAATTAATCTAGAAATATCAAGAAAATAATTTTCGAAAGCGTGTGATACCCTACATCACAAACATCAACATGGTAAATTTTAATAGAAAATTTGTTTTGTAAATTATATCATTGCAACTCACTATAAACATTTTCCTGACCACGCTAACCCTATTTCTCATGTAAAGCGGCATTTCATCGTTATTTCTTCATTAATTTACTTTTTATCTAATGAAAAATACTTTTTATCTAAATAAAAAATAAATTTCGATAAATAAATCAATTATACTGACAAATGTTCCCACACAAAAATCATCTGTTTTTCCACTGTCGGCTCCTCAAAGACTGCGATCCGATTTTATAACCTTATAAGGATATAAGAGAATTCGTAAAATTGAAGGTGTAAAAAAAAAATCGACAAACAACTACTTTATGGAAAATTATTTCGGCCCCATTCGGTTCTGCTTGTTAATTAAAAGATTGATCTTAGCGACGTAGTAGATCTTCAATTATATTTCGATTTTCATTTATTTCTCATCCGGACACATCGCCGAGACTTCAGTTTATTAAGTAATTACGTAAAAAGTATCACAAACGTCAAAAATGGGAAAATACGCGAGGGTATTTTTTACACAGTACATTTAATAAATAATAATAAATATTTATATTTTACAAATAATAAAACAAATTATGATAGTATATTTTAATATTAATATTTTATAAATAATTTATATATTATATTTCTATCGATATATAAAATTCTCTCTTTTGTTAATTTTTGTGTATTAATTTTTTATAGCAACCTCAAATAATTCTGTTGAAAGAAGGCACAGATGCGACTCAGGGGAAGCAACAAGTGATATCCAATATAAATGCATGTCAAATTGTTGTGGACGCTGTTAGGACTACCTTGGGTCCTCGTGGCATGGATAAACTTATAGTCGATCAAAATGGAAAGAGCACGATTTCAAATGATGGTGCTACCATCTTAAAGTTGCTGGATATTATTCATCCAGCTGCGAAGACTCTAGTGGATATTGCAAAGTCACAAGATGCAGAAGTAAAAATTATTAACAATTGTGCATATTTATTAACATTGTTTCCTCTGAAAAGAGTTTAAAGATACGTTTAATATGAAAGTAACATTGTTACGTGTTAATAAAAATTCAGAGGATATTAAAATTTAGAATCTAAGACTGGCAATATCTTGAAGATAAGATAATTGTCTCGATAGTATTCAAACATATTATTGCTTGTAATCTTGATGTGAAGCTAGAGACAGGTAAGATGAAAAACTGAATAATTCTTTGTTTGACAGGTGGGCGATGGCACGACCAGCGTCGTCTTGTTAGCAGGAGAATTTCTGAAGCAAATGAAACCATTTATAGAGGAGGGTGTGCACTCGCGGATAATTATTAAGGCTCTTCGTCGCGCGCTTCAAATAGCCGTGGAAAAGATTAATGAACTAAGCGTAAAAATAGATAAAAGTGACATAGATAAGCAGATTGAACTTTTGGAAGAATGCGCGGCCACGTCCATGAGCTCAAAATTGATACATCAACAGAAGAAGCATTTTAGCAAGTTAGTCGTCAAAGCTGTCATGATGCTGGACGAATTGCTTCCCCTCAACATGATAGGCATTAAGAAGGTATAATTATATTAAATTTTTCAATGCTCTTTAACATCGATAATTACTAATAATATAAATTTAATATAATTTAATAAATTATTAAATTTACATTATATTTTATTATTATAGTATTATTATTATTATAATAGTATTATTATTATTATTTTATTATATTTGTTATTATTATTATATCATATATTAATAAATTATTAATACACTCTCAGGTATCTGGAGGTGCGCTAGAAGATTCGGAACTGATCCAAGGGGGGGTGGCTTTCAAGAAGACCTTCTCGTACGCCGGCTTTGAGATGCAACCGAAGAAATATCAGCAGTGCAAAATCGCGTTGCTGAACATCGAATTGGAACTGAAGGCCGAACGGGATAACGCGGAAGTTCGCGTGGATAACGTGGCGGAATATCAGCGAATCGTCGACGCGGAATGGCAGATTCTTTACGATAAGCTTGATCAGATTCACAAAAGCGGCGCGAAAGTTGTATTGTCCATGCTACCGATCGGCGACGTTGCGACACAATATTTCGCCGACCGGGACATGTTCTGCGCTGGTAGAGTACCCGAGGAAGATCTTAAGAGGACGATGAAGGCATGCGGCGGAGCCATCTTGACAACGGTGCACGGCGTCAAGGTCTCCGACCTTGGAACATGCCAGCTTTTTGAGGAGAAACAGATTGGGGGCGAGAGGTGATTCATACATAATGGAAAAACATATTTAAGAAATATATTCAAAAATATAAATATAATAATAGTTGCTTTCCATTTACATCAAAACTCGGATAAATCTCACTTCTGTCTTTCTTCAACATCTATATTAAAGAAAGACAAAAGTGAGATTTATTTGAGCTTTGATGTAAATGGAAAGCAACAAATATTAAATATATTTAAAAAATATAAGTGTTAAATGTAACGATGTATTAATTGTATCCACCAACAGGTTCAACATCTTTTATGAATGTTCGCGGGCGAAAACTTGTACATTTATACTGCGTGGAGGCGCGGACCAATTCTTAGAAGAAACGGAGAGGTCTCTTCACGACGCGATCATGGTAGTCAGGCGCATGGTGAAGAACGACGCTGTGGTAGGCGGGGGTGGTGCCATCGAGATGGAACTCTCCAAGACCCTGCGCGATTATTCTCGCACGATCGCTGGAAAGGAGCAGCTCTTAATAGGAGCGATTGCGAGAGCTCTCGAAATTATTCCGAGGTTGGCATATTCGACATAAGTGTTATATAAAGTGTCCAAAAAATATTGAACTCCTTTAATTTTATTATTTATTTTCGAAAAAAATGTTTCAGTTAAAAGTTGTAGAGTTTAAGAAGGTCTATTTAGGTATATCAGTTTGATCCGATAAAACGCGAAGTTGGAAAGTTCGCTCTCTTATCTTTTTATTAACTGTACACAGATTGAAAAATCCTTTTCCATGATTAAAGAACTAATAACGAACTGTAGACGCTATAATTTCATGTAAAACAAAAAGTTAAAAAATAATTTTCCTTTTTATTTTGTATTGCCCCTTTTTAACTTTTTTTACATGAAATTATAGCGTTAGTTTGTTAATACGAGTACTTTAATTGTGAAAAATATTTCAGACAAAGGTAGAATTTTAAAGAGGAGAAAGAAGTTGACATTACTAACTTAAAAAAAATGATTTTGAAGGTCATTAAAGGTTTTTTTTAATGAAAATCATGTCTTTTATATAATTTATTTCTCGCAATTATCGATGTAAAAAAGAGTTATACGGATGAAAGAGTCAAAAAATGAATAGTTTACGAGATATTTAATACTTAAATTCGACATAATTTTACATAAACTATAGCTTCGTGTTTTATCAGTAAAACAGTAGCTTTTAGGATCATCTTTACTTGATATAATCTTACATACATAAACTATGAAATATTTCATAACTAATAATTTTTATATAATAAACTATTAATTATATATAATTATATATAAATAAATATTAATTTTTGACCATTCTTTTAACAATTTATACCAAATATTACAAGGACTCAATTTATATAAAAAATAGAATAATTCCATTTAAAAAATTCAAGGTGATCTTGTCCTAATTTTAGTCGCATTCATCTAAGATCAAACTACTAGCTTCAGTAAATAGATCTTAAGCTTTACAACTTTGGTCTGAAACATTTTTTAATGTTAGTAGTCTTAGTTAAATTTAATAAAATTAAAGGACATTGCAACCTTTTATACACTATATTTGTACAGGGTGATTCATTTTAATCTCCCAAGGCAAATGTTACTAAAACTATGAGATATATTTTATTATAGTGTTTTGGAAATATATGATGAAAAATAGTAGGTTTATTTAAGAAATTGAAGATGACCTTCACATTATACAAGGTTAAATTGATGATACCATTTTATGCTCCCCTTGAAGTAAAAAAATTTTTTTCATATCTCTCACAGTTCTCGAAATATTTGCCTGGAGCAATTAAAATGAATCATCTTGTAAAAGTGCAAATTGCATCATAGAACAATAAATATGTTGGGTTACAGGCAACTCTGCGATAACGCCGGATTCGACGCGACAAATATCCTGAACAAATTGCGACAGAAGCATCATAAAGGCTTGCAGTGGTACGGCGTCGACATCAATACGGAGGATATCGCGGATAACATGCAGTGCTGCGTCTGGGAGCCCGCGATAGTGAAGATCAACGCGTTGACAGCCGCCACGGAAGCTGCGTGCCTTATTTTGTCAGTCGACGAAACCATTAAAAACCCCAAGAGCACTCAGGACGGCCCACCGATGGGACGCGGCATGGGCAGACCGATGTAAAATTTAATCTGTCACGCGTTGCATTTCATTTTTTCCATAAGGATGAAATAAGATACAATTAAATAAGAGAATAATTCGCAAACGTGAGCTCTATTATTGCGTCTTGTCACTCACAGTATCTTTTGTATATGCTGCTATTTATAATGAATTGCAATAACAGGTTTCTTCTGGTTAAAATAAAAGCTTGTATTGTTCTTTAAGATATGTAAAAGTATATATTACGTTATGTATCCAGTATAATTCATTCCTTTAGCTCTTGTTATACTTTACCTTTTTTTAATATTAACTCTTTTGTCGATATTTTAATACTATTTTTAACAACCTATTAAAATCTCTGGAGTGTGTTTATATATAGTTGACAAATTATAATTTATACGATTATGCTGAATCCGATATCAAAAGATAAACCCCCCTCCCCTCTAACTTTTTTTGACAGCAATTCGTAATTATTTTAAATTTGATTAAAAATTATTTTAAATAGAATTTAATGAAAATTTATTATATATATGTAATGTATACAGGTTATCTCATCTTAACTCATACAGTAAAATTATCTTTTGAACTATGCAGTTTAAAAAAAATATAAATGATAATCCTTAAGAGTCGCCAGTAATAAATAATGAAAATCTCTCCTCCAATTTTAAAGTCGACCAGACTGGCAATAATTTATTTAAAAAATTAGTTAAATTACAACGTTTCGGCTGTCATTGCAGCCCTTTTCAAGTAATCTATGAACAGTTATATACATATAAATATACTCTTAATGCGCTTAATCATACAAATAATTATAAATTTACAAAAATATATATGTTTACGTACCAGATTAATACAATAAATCAAATTTACAGCAAACCCCCGACAAAATTAACCATTGTTTTGATGAACAATGTATAACTGACAGAAGTGAGCACGAAAAAATAGATGTTGACTGTTAGCAGGAAACTTAGTCACTAACGCGTTGAGAAAATAGAAAACCAGAGTACTGTGTCATATGTTACATATTTATTTATTTATTTATTTATTTGACTTTGTATTGACGTTTTAAAAATTGCGAAAGACACAGTACTCTGGTTTTCTATTTTCTCAACGCGTTAGTGACTAAGTTTCCTGCTAACAGTCAACATCTATTTTTTCGTGCTCACTTCTGTCAGTTATACATTGTTCATCAAAACAATGGTTAATTTTGTCGGGGGTTTGCTGTAAATTTGATTTATTGTATTAATCTGGTACGTAAACATATATATTTTTGTAAATTTATAATTATTTGTATGATTAAGCGCATTAAGAGTATATTTATATGTATATAACTGTTCATAGATTACTTGAAAAGGGCTGCAATGACAGCCGAAACGTTGTAATTTAACTAATTTTTTAAATAAATTATTGCCAGTCTGGTCGACTTTAAAATTGGAGGAGAGATTTTCATAAAAAAAATATTTTAAACAAGGTGATATTATTAACTTTTTCAAAAAAAAAGTGATTTTCAAGATCATTTGAAGATTTTTTTTAATGGAACTGTCATATATTCTTTATATAATTCCTTGCAATTTTCAGTATAAAAAAATAAAAGAGAAAAGAGCCAAAAATAAATAATAGTTTACGAGATATTTAATGCTTAAATTATTTTACATGCTATAAAGTATCTCATAAGCTATTGATTTTTGGATCATGTTATTTTTACAACTTTTTGTAGTAAATATTATAAGGAATCTATTTTATTTATATTTAAAAATATTATACTAGTTCCATTTAAAAAACATAAATAATCTTAAAAATTGACCTTTAGAAAAAAACCAATAACCCCAACTTCTTTCTCTCTCAAAATTCTGTAACTTTTGTCTAAAACATTTTTTTTCTAAAATGTATTTTATTCAAGAGATATTTTATTATCTGCGTAAGTTAAAATCCCAGGTAGCTGACGTCATTTTGACATTTAATATGACGTCAGCTTGCTACCTATATACAGAATGTCAAAAAATTGTTAATTTTCGAACTTTTATAACTCAAAAAGTACTAAAAAATATTTTATTTTAGGGTTTTGGAAATAAGCTACGAGATAAAGCTACAAGAATATGTAATGAGAAATAAGTGGTTCCATTTAAGAAATCAAAGTTGACCTTCACGTGACCTTCAAGCAATTATTCAAGGTCAAATTAATGGCACCATCTTACATCCCCTTTGAAACCATACAACTTTTGTCTGAACCATTTTCTTCTACGATCAAAAATAAAAAAATTATTTAGGACATTAAAATGAGACACCTTGTATATTACAGAATTCTCGATTACCGATCGAGCAAAGCGCAGTGTTTCCGCGACGCTTTGTCAGATGGCTTCGGTTTTCCAGCTTTCCCTATCTCGTTCGGCCTCGTCGTTTCGCAATTCTCGCGGGGTCGGTTCAGTTCTGCCGGCGACAGGTGGACGCTAAGTGGCGAGTGGTGACAATTGAATGCGATTTATGAATTCAGGGATGTAAATACAACATCCCCCTCCCTCACTCTATCTTCCTCGAGACATGCTGCTTCGACGATTGCGATAAAATGGCATCGTTCGAGGAGTCGTTCGACGAGCAGATCAAGTCGCGTTTCGCAAATGCTGCCGACAAGCTCGAATGGGTCCCGTTGTCTCTGACACTGGTGGAGTATCCACAAGGTAGAGTAGGTCGATTCATATTTCTCGTCGGGGTGTACAAAGAACAAAAAATTTTGACACTCCACTTATTTTCTTGAATTTTTATTGATATAACAATAATAATAATGATTATATATATAAATACACACGTACACACCAATACTGTTCTGTTCTCACATGGACGAATTATGATCAAGCTGTTGCTAATAATAATCAAATTTATATTAAAATTTGTTATAAGAAAATGTTTTTTTTCTTTAAATTATTTTTATTTTTTTCATTTTTTGATTTTATTTTATTTTTTTTATTTTTATAATGTGTTATATCGTAATAATGATGTGCATTTTCTATTTTTCAGGGGATCTCTTTGGAATGGCATTAGCTGCAATAAGTTTAACACCCTTTGCCATTATAGCTGGTTTTATTGCATTAATACTATTTAGGAGAGATTTACATACTGTAAGTGAAGAACGAAGTTGAAGAATAATTTTATATCAAACTTGTAAATACAATTTTTTTATAATTGTATAGATATCGTATTGCTAGTTGAAAATTTGATTTTTTCTTTTGTTACAGATTGTATTTTTTAGCGGAATTATTATCAATGATTGTATAAATTTTATATTGAAACACACGATTCGCGAAGCAAGACCAATAAAGAGAGATGGCCTGTATGTTGAATACGGTATGCCATCTACTCATGCACAATTTATGTGGTTCTTCGCTGCATACGCAACACTTTTTATATATTTTAGGTAAACAAATTATACATTTAAATTAGATAAATATGATTCATTATATTTTCACCAGGGTTGAGAAAGTTTGTAAAAGTATCTAGTTACAATTACAGTTTTTTACTGAAAAAATGACTACGTTACAGTTAACAGTTTACCAACTCTGAAAAATAATGTGTTACAGTTATATAATTCAAAAAGTAACAAATCGTTATTTTTTAGTTACTTTTTTGCAATGACTCTATTTTAAACATAATCTTATGTATTTCAAGCTTTACTTAACTATATATTACATGCTTGATGATGTGCTATATTATTTTATAAGCAATAAATTAAAGCTGTTTTAAATTTAAAATAAAAATATATTAGATAAATTAATAATTTCATATATTAAATATATTCATTTAACGTATAAGACGGGCAACAAGAGCCAAATCGCGGATGACAATGCGTTATCCTAACGAAACTAAATAATTTTTCGTTAGAATTAAATACCGGTGCACAAGGCACCAAATTTTTACTTGGACACGGCCAAGATTTTAAATATGAAATAATCTCATATTTTGAGATTTAATTTCAATACCCCTTTAACCCCCCTACGGAAAATAAATAAATGAATGCAAGAGAAAAATATAGATCCGAAAATCGCTGAATCGGGAATCGAACCCGAGACCTTTCACTTGCCGGGCGACTGCTCTTCCAGCTGAGCTATTCAGATCCTTTCGATTCTATACTTTTCTCTGTTATATATATTAATGTTGGTAAACAAACGCATTTTTTAAGCCAGCGTGTATCAAATATAAGAGTTTTAACAAGGCTCTGTAATATAAATATAAATTTAACGTATAAGACGGGCAACAAGAGCCAAATCGCGGATGACAATGCGTTATCCTAACGAAACTAAATAATTTTTCGTTAGAATTAAATACCGGTGCACAAGGCACCAAATTTTTAAAATCTTGGCCGTGTCCAAGTAAAAATTTGGTGCCTTGTGCACCGGTATTTAATTCTAACGAAAAATTATTTAGTTTCGTTAGGATAACGCATTGTCATCCGCGATTTGGCTCTTGTTGCCCGTCTTATACGTTAAATTTATATTTATATTACAGAGCCTTGTTAAAACTCTTATATTAAATATATTCAATTAATAATTTGTAATAAATTAACTTCTAACACAATAATCAATATTATTTACTTGAAATAAAAATGGGACTCAGATTTTTTAATTAAAACATTCATAAAATTTTAGACAGTCGTAACTTTCCAAAAAATTCTTAGTCCTAATTTTTAAATAAACTATTAAATTAGTTACTAGTTAGCAAAAAAGTAACTAAGTTACAGTTACAGAAAAAGGAACAAAGTTATAGTTACCAAAAATATATAACTGTAACTGTAACTTTGTTACAAGTAACGAGTGACTTCTCAATCATGATTTTCACTATTAAACATCTGCCTATATTTTTCATTCATTTTATTGACTCATGGAATCTCGTACATTTCAGGTTAAATTACAACTGTACAATATTCGAGAAGTTTTGGCGGACAATAGTAGCGATAGGATGCATTTTCGGAGCCATATTGGTAACTTACAGCAGAGTATATCTAGCGTATCACTCAAATACACAAGTATTCTTTGGTGCGCTAATTGGACTTATATTGGGAACTGCATGGTTTATAATTATGCATACGGTTTTAACGCCGTTCTTTCCCATAGTGGTCTCGTGGTTAGTAATGATTGAGTAATAATAATAATTATTATTATAATAATATGAAGGTTACTCAGAAAGTATTGCATCACATTTTTTTTCAAAAGTATTCTACAGATTTAAAGTTTAAAAAAAAAATAGTCGGCCATGTTAGATTGTGACATCATATGCGAGAAAATGCATGCTGAAAATTTATTTGTATATTGCAAATAAATTTCAAATCTGTTGAATAAATACTTTCTAAGAAAAAATATAGTGCAGTTCCTTTTTAAGGGAATCTTTCACAATTGTGTTTTATCGATCATTATTCTCGTACTTCTAGTCTTTTGTCGCATTAATTAGACGGAATTAAAAATGCTTCTCTACGACTGCAATACATACATCAATGATCCCAAGGAAGTTCGATTTAATAGGGAAAAAACAAGAAATAATTATAGTTCTCCTTATCTATTTTTATCTTTATATGACGTCAAATGATAGACGAATTGTCAACTCATATTATATGTTTCGTCTATTTTTAAAAGAGGCATTGTACTTAATTACCGATATTGTTAATTCCAAAATGAGAGCGCTACTATTTTGTCGAAGTTCACTGAGACATCCCCTTAAGCAATAATAATAATAATAATAATAATAAAATGTGAGAGAATTGCTTAAAAAATACTGTCTCACTTTTTTCCTTAAAAGATATTTATTGTTCTTCATATTTTAATGATGAGGATGGTGGCAATAATAGCAAATAATAATAATAACAATAATAATAGCGATAATATTGTTTATTTGATATACTCTATTCTTTTTCAGGCGAATATCAGAGTACCTGCTGCTGCGCGACACGACTTTAATTCCTAATGTCCTATGGTTCGAGTACACGAGTATTCGCACGGAAGCCCGGGCGCGTGCGCGAAAGCTATCGGCAATCGGCAGATCGCACTGATAAACGGTTGGCCAGCAGACCGAACAATGGATAATAAATGCCTTGATAACACGAGCAATTTGAAAGAACATTCCTTTGATCGACGAAGTTTGAAAAACGCTTGTGGAATATTCGAAATCGATGCTCGAGCCTCTATCAGAGAAATGAAATCATCATCATCCAGCATTGTCGTTACATTATGATAATTACTTAGTATTAATATAAGCATTTTTATCGAAAAGAAACGGACCGAAAACATGGCAAAACTGTTTTGTTGTAAGAACATTGCCGTATATATAAGAGGGAAACGACAGTTATTTAGTGTGATAGCTATATTGAATGACAATTGTGCAAATATTACCAAGATTCTTGGTCTGGGGTTGTTTATACGTTCTAAGTTTAACTATGAATATTTCCAACGAGTTTATGTTCTCTTTGTTTTTTTCGCTATCGAATATCATTCAACAGTAAATAGCTGCGACATGAGAAGAATCAAGTTCCTTGATAATGCTGGTTTACTGAGCGAATGATGAAATATACCAGAGAATGATTTAGCGCAAAGCTTTATTAGCAGATTATAATTTTTTTTGTTTAGCAATATGTTACAGGAACTTCTTCCAATGTTAGCCAAACTCTCGTTTCCAAATGTTCATCCAGTACATGTTTGTATACATTGTACGAAATATTTATTTTCCAAAAAACAATGAGATCAAAAAATTATAATACAATGCGTTTGCATTTTGCATACTTTAAGTGTTGGTGCAAATTCTTCCTTGTTATTGTTGATTCTCATTCACACATTCAAACATACACACACACTGCCTGACAAATATACCAATCTAAACGAGTACATCAGTCTTTTTATAAGCGTTTGGCCGAGAGATTTTGAACAAACCTAAATTATTAAACATCAAAGTTATGTCATTTTGATGTTTAATGATGTCAATTTGCTACTTGAGAAGATGTGCGAATCAAAGCTCAGCAATATCAACATTGTTAACTTGATAAAAACAGTAGTATATATAAAGTGTCACATTTTTAACTTCTTTTTGCGAAAAAGCGAGAGAAAAAGAATGGCATTTTGTTTAAAAAAATTTAATAAAACAGCACCGAGCAGTTGCTTAAAACCGTCTTACCGAAACCTTTATATATGCAGAATGAGAGTTATTTTATTTTATAATCTAGAATAAAGAAATTCTATAAAATGCTTGTATTTTATAATTTATTTACAATCACATTTTTATCGAAAACTAATTGTTATATGTATATTTATCGTATAATTTGTTATGATCTAATTCATGAATAATTATATATAATGTGCGTAGAAAATTTTATGCATAAAAGTATTAAGTAAGATAAAAACTATTTTATTTCAATTTTAGAATAATTTATGTTAAATTATGTTCGTTAAACTAAAATATAAAATATCTCGTAAACTATTCACTTTTTGTCATCTCATCTTTACAACTTTTTATAGCAAATATTGCAATTTGTATAAAAAAAAATAAAGTAGTCTCATTAAAAAAAAAACAATTTTCAAATGACCTTGAAAATCGCCTTTTAAGAAAAAATCAGTAGTACCAATTTCTTTCCTCCTCGAAATTCTACAATTTTTGTATGAAACATTTTTTTGTAAAAGGCTTTTATTGTTAAGAAAAAAATATTTATAAGATAGGACACCTTATACAGAATGTCCCATTTTAAAGTTACGCAATGTTATTCTCGCAACCTATACTGATTCTATTGAAAAATGTTTCAAACAAAAGTTGTTTGACTTCAAAAGGGACGTAAGATATAGTGGTAAAGATTTGACCTTGAATAATCATTTGAAGGTCACATAATTAAAGATCACCTTTAATTTTTTTCAAATAATTACGAAATTACAGTTTCGTAATCTACTTTTATCTCTATATGACTCAAATGATATAGACGAACTGTCAACCCATTATATTATCTTTGCTTTATCCATTTCTAAAAAAAAACACGTAATATATACCGATATTTTTAATTCTAAAATAAGAGGGAATTTTACCGTCGTTCGTTGATAGGGGATATATATATATATTTATCACATTTAAGTGTTTTAGAAAACTCTCAAGATAATAAACTACAATAAGACTATATGCAATGAAAAATAATAGGTTCTATTTAATAAATTAAAGATGATCTTCACGTTACCTTCAAAATGATCAAATCTTTTTGTCACCCATATCTCTATAAGTGCATAATATTATTTAATATTTAAACAATGTTCTAGGTATATTTTTAGAATATTTAATATTCTAAGAATTCGCCTAGAATATTAAATATTAAATAATATATCATGCGCTTATATAAGGGATATATGTTTGTTTGAAACATTTTTCAATAAAATCATTGGCGGTTTGCGAGATATAAAAATATACTGTAATCTTTAAAATAGGACATCCTGTTATATATAGAATATATTTTTTTTTGTACCTATTATTTTTCATTAATCCCACAGGCAAGCGTACGTCAATTACATCATTAGACGTCTAAGTGACGTGTTAATTTTGACAATCTGTAATGACATCAGTGAAGTGACGTTACAACCCAGGTAGCAAGCTGACATCATATTAAACGTCAAAATGACGTCATTTTGACGTTGGACGTCAGCTTGCTACCTGGAAAGGGGGTACGCAATATATGCTCCAGAGTAGGGCGCGAAAAATTTTGATAGTTTATTTTTTAATTATTTTTGCAGTTTTGCAAAATAATGGAACATTTGTCACTGGGGGGTGCAAAATTAAATTCCAGCGTAGAGGCACCTAAGACTCGTATGTAATTACGCCTCCGGACGTCAGTTTTTGCTACTTAAAATGTAAATAAATATAATTTACAAAATTTAGCATCGGGGAAAAACATTTTCTTCTCTATTTTTTTAAATATTGATATAGAAAATAAAAAATAATAAAAAATCCTGTCGGCAATCATCGATGCGACAAAAGGAAGAGTTAGTTAAAGCTCCAACGCGCGCGTTTACGCATGCGACAATATGTCGCCACTCTGCGGAGACACGCGGGTATTAATGATGATAGAGGAGATAAAAGTGTGTGTATACGTAAAACGCGAGTGTATACATACACGTATAATATATAAAGGACGGAGCACGGAGCGAGAAGGAAGGGTCGGGTGTACGAAATCTTTCGGTCGCGCGTGAATAATCTGATCGCCGAGAAATGGATTTTAACGTGAAGAAGTTGGTGAAGGACGCGGAGCCGCCCTGAGCAGAGTCGTTCAGGTGGGGAAGAGCGACTTCTTCGCCTTCTTCGAGGCGAAAAAAAAAACACGGATCGAAGTCCAATGTCTCCTGTCATCGAGAATGACATCTGAAAGTTGCCCAAAAATTATTTCGATATTATTCATCCTTATGGTTTAAAATTTCAAAAGTCAATATCCTCTTTAAGGAAGCGGTTGCGAGCAAATTCCGATAAAAAATTTTTTTTGTTTTAGATCCTAAAAATTTGTATTTTAAAATTTTGGGTTTTTAAACCCGGGAAAAACCCCCGTATTTTTAGGGTTTTTATGAAATTTTTTATTGAAGATCAGAAGATTTTTAATATATTTTTATATAATTAGACAGCAAATTTTTCGTCAAAAAAAAAAATGTCAGCTGAGTTTGAGGGTCCTATTAAATATAAATTGTATAGGCAAACTTTTAACCAGCATGTATATATCTTTATTTTTGTCTTTTTTCAGTTGACCCAGGAAAAACCCGGGCCTTTGGAAAAAAGAGTTTGGGTCACATTTGGAGCATTTAGCCCAAGACAATGCTACCAAGACTGGACGAAAGATACTGCGGGAAATGGAAGCTGTCTTACTCCAAATCCTGTACTAAGTTTTTCTTTTAAATTTGGATTTATATATTAATATAATAGATGGAAATCAAATTTTTTAGCTTCTGTATTAAAAAACATGTAATTATTATTTTACAAAGTTTTTGGCAATAGAATTGAAGCTTTTTTTTTGAAAAAAATTTTAAGAAGAGACCCAACGCTTGAGCAAATTTGAGTTTGGGCACGATTGATGAAACTGGGAATGATTTTGGCCCCGGGAAAAGCTTATGGTTAGTATGAAAAAAAAGTATAAAGGTATAGATTTATATAATAATCAATTTAATCAAATTTCGGTACTCTTATAAAAATTGGTCAATGCCAGCAAAATTGGGAAATCGAAAAGATTTTATAGGAAACTGCCGCCAACTGTTACATACAGCCTCTAGAAAATTTTAAGGGAAAAAAAATGAAACTGTTAGAAAAGAGATGGCATTTTGGGAAACAAAAAGGGTGAAATTTCGCGCTCATCTTTTTTGTTTATAAAAGACCTTATACTATATTAACACCTGTTTCAGGCGGGATCGGGATGCGGGTAAAAATAAAAAGGGAAACCGAGGAAAATGTTTGGCAACAAGTGTAATATCGTTCGTCATTAATTTCACTTAAAAAGTTGTTCCATACGTTACAATGTTTTTGCCCTTCATACTGCTGAAATTTATAGGATCGGGCGTATCACCCGAAGTTGCTCGATCGGTAATTAATGCAATCGAAGTTTTATGTTTTTTTTTAGGGTCCAATTTTTAAATAAGTCGTGATAAAAAATTATATTTTTATAGCTATTATTTTAAAATCAACCTACATTTTACATTTTACAGATACTTTTTTACTAATTTTTATAATTTATAACATTTTTTGCTGTAATTTGAGCACTTTTTTAAATGAAATACAGAACAAATGAAAACGGGAAAACTTTTGGGGGCGCTTTCGTATCACCTTTATTTAGGTATCTAATTAAATATTCCGTTTTCTCTCTATGCGACGTAGAATAGAGGGAACAAAAAGGAGAAATTTAAGGCTCCTAGCCATGTTAGACTTGATGTCAATTTGAATAGTTTTTTTATCAAAATATCTTTCCTTTTAAAAAATACAAAATTTTTTAGTTTGTGCTTTTCTCCCCTCTGACTCACAATCTGACTGGTTGCGAAAAAAAGCCTTGTGTATCTAAATTATGAATTAAATTAAAATATATCAGCTAATTTTATTGTCACCTTAATAACGAAAAAATCCGCAAAAAATAAGGAATAAATCTGTACATATCAATTCTCAGGCAAGGGGGAGCTGGGGGTACGCAGTCGGAAATTCGATCGACAAGCGGAATCGTGAAACGCTGTTGGGAAAGGTGTCTCCACTCCGGCCGGCATTGCATTCTGCAGGGTTCGGGGAACCCCAAAACTCGTCATTACGCGCTTTTCCACCCTTTCTGCAGGATCTGCAGCGCGAACTCGCCGGGTAACCCGTTTTCTTACACGCTTTTCGTTTTTTATTATTTTTTCTTTAAAAAATTTCTCTTTTATCTATTTCACGTGTCTATTCATTATCCTCGCACAATTTATGTGTTATCGCGACATTTTTGTGTCACATCCTACTTTATGGGGATCCAGTGAGTAATGTTTGACAAAACCCTTTAAGACCTTAGTAAAGTTTTTAGATTCACCCGCTTCTTCCAGTAGAGCATCGCGGGGAAAAGATTTGGATACCAAAATTTTTATTAATTTATTTAAAAAAAATTTTCACGAAACCTTTTTTTCATGTAATTCCCTTTTCGCTGCTAACAACAGAGGATCCCGAATTTTGGTTTGCCGAACTTACCGGGCGCGGGGTGGGTTTTTAAAAAGTTAAATTTATCTTTGAAAGATTTTTTTAAATTTTTTTGGGGAAAAACCGGTTGACTTGATTAAATTTTATTACCAATCTAATGCCGACACAAAATTTAATCGCTTATCAGCCTACCTTTCCCAGCTTTTTTTTAACAATGTGGGTTTATATGTTTTCGCTATTTTATAATTACACCATTTACAAAAAATTTTTTTAAAACCCGACAATGTTTCTTATAGATTTTTGGGGACTAAAAAGATGCTGCAAACCAATGTTTATTAGCACTTAGATTTCCAAAAAAAAAAAAAAGAAAAAAAAAATGTTTTTCTGGAAAAAAACAACTGGATTATTGTTTATTCCCAATAAAAAACTTTTTTTTTTTTATATGTTTTTTTAACTATTAATAAAAAATTAAAAAAAAACTTGTATGGAACCCCCTAAAAAAAATTTGAATTTTTTGGATAAAACGAAAAAGCTAAAAATCTTTTTTTTATAAAGGGTGTTCACACCCTCAGCCAAAATTCAACACGAACTAGTTTTTTTTGTTTGGTTAACACCTATTTGACCCAATTTTTGAAGAATTTCCGGGTTTTCCTAACCCCCTTGTTTTTAACTTAAAAAGAAAAATTTTTTAAATTAATTTTTAAAATTATTAACCTTTTTTCCTAAGTTAAATTTTTTAATCTCAATATCATTATTGTTTTTTTTTTTAAAATTTTAAAGAATTTTTTAAAAAAAAGATATTTGTTTATTTTCATCAATTGAAATTTACCCCAAAAAACATATTTCCAAAAAAAAAATTTCCCCTTTTTTTTTTTTTATAAATTTTTTAAAGAAAGAACAAAAAAATTCTTTTGTTTTTATTCCCCCCTTTTTTTTTACTTTTTTTTCCCCTTCCCCCCCGATTTTTTTTCATGCAAGCTTTTCTTAACCAAAATTAAATTTTTTCCAATTAATTAAAAAAAAAAAAAATTCTTGTTTTAAAAAAATCTTAACTTAGCCAAACCCAGAAACACCTTTCGGTTTAAAAAAATGAAAAAAAAAATTTTTTTAAAAGGGTTTCCCAAGCTTCAGCCCACTCCCAATTTTGGGCGAAGCTTTTTTTTCCCTGTTTAGCCTCATTTTCCATTTCTCACCCCCTCCCTCCCCCCTCTCTCCTGCTTCACGATTGGAATTCCAGGGCACGCAACCGACCCTTTTCTGAGGTCAACAGCGAGGGAAATGACAGCTAACTCCCTCGCCCACTCTCCCCGTTAACTCATCTGTCTACCCCCAAAAATTTATCGCCTGTAACCACCGGAAACTACCGCTTACTTACC